>NC_056741.1:405535787-405649489 GCF_019279795.1 Protopterus annectens
AGGAAGCAAAAACTTCAATATTTGAAGCTGTACATAGTTTTGTGTACTATTATTAAGTTAATAGGTTTTATTTTTTTTTTTTGGGGGGGGGGTGTTCTGTTTGAGGGATTTCAAAAAACGTTATGTAAGATGTGGCATAGGCTCAAATGGATAATGACAAGAAACAACTGTATAAAATACCAACGTGCCAAACAGTAAATGCATGTAACATAAAAGTTAGAACTAGGCATTTAACAAAAAAGCAGTTATACATAAAAGGTGGTAATAATAATTCTATAAGAAAATGATACTTTCCGTAATGTCTTTCAATCTGAATGGCATTACAGATAAAAATAAAAAAGAAAGAGTAGTAAACTATATTAAAAAAATGTAGAGTGCAAATAGTTATGCTACAGGAGACACACTTGGAAAGAACTGAACATGTGAACATGTGAATTTGATAAAGGTTTTCAGGGTGGTCATTCAGCGGAATATCTGGGGCAAAGGAAAAGCGGAGTAATTATATTAATTGCAAGGGGAGCTCCAATAGTGACAGAAGAGGAAAAAAAGATAAGGAAAGATATATAGCACCAAGGGGCTACTGGCAACGGAAGAGAATTGTACTGGCATGCATTCACATTCCACCTAAAACTGCTATAATGGAGCTTAAGAAAATTCTGGGAGAAATTGTTAGCTTTCAGCAAGGAATATTACTTACAGGTGGGAACTGGAATTTGGTATGAGATAATGAAGATGTGTCTGGAGGGTCTAGAAGGGAAAATATAACAAAGGAGGGGAGATTTTTGAAGAAATTTATGAAAATGTTTGGCGTGGAAGATGCAAATTTAGTATTAGGAGACTGGAGTGAATTTACATATTATTCTCCAAGATACAAAACCTGGGCTAGGCTAGACAGAATTTATATCTCACAGGAACATGTGTGTTTGTTTAATTGAAGGTCTTATGCAAGGTAATGAAATAAAAATGAGACACTGGCTTTTTCCCACCTATCGGTTGAAAAGAGAGGAATTTAAGGAATGGGTTTTGGAATTAATTCAGGAGCTACTAGAGAAGATAGACACTTTTTCTGACAATACAGCTATGGAGTGGGATAAAATTAAAGTGGAGTTTAAAACTAGGGTGGAAATAAAGAAAAGGGAGCTATGGTTAAGAAGTAACAAGAATTATTTAGAGGGATTGGCAAATGTTAAAGTACTGCAAAATAGGGGGAATAGAAAAGAAGGGATTACCTCGCTAATATGCATGAGTTTAGAAAGACTGCTGTTAAGCAACTGTTTTTTGATAATTCTAGAGCACAAAAACTGTTTGTACAACCACTCAAGGCAATAGAAAGTGGAAAGGGCTATCACCAAGCTTAAGGAGTATATAACAAGGAAGAAAATGAGATCCTGTAGAAGTATTAGAAATACTTCGTAAATTTTATGAAAGTTTGTAAAAAGCAGAGAAATATAGAAATCACAAAAAGGTACAAATGGAAATGTTTATGAAAGAATTAAAAATGCCAAGGTTAGAGGTAGATGAGGTTGAATTACTGTTAGGACAGGAAGAGATGAAATAAAAATGGCTATGTTTTACCAATCTACAGGAAAGTCCCCAGGAATAGAGGATATTCCTGTGGAAGTTTGAAAGCTAGGAGGGAAAAAAAACTGATAAAAATCTGGAAGATTTGTTTAACAGTATTTTAAGAGGAGGAGAAGTACCAGCATCCTGGAAGAAGGTGGTGGTAACAGTAATACCTAAAGAGGGTAAGGATCCATCGGATCCAGCTTCATACAGGCCAATTTCAATACTAAACCATGATTATAAAGTGTTTATGTCTATAATGACTAAAAGAATGGCAAAAGTGATACCAAAATTGATAGATATGGATCAGTGTGGTTTTGTGGAGGGGAGGTAAACATTTGACAATATTAGCAGAACACTGATGTAGAATGTAAGAAAATAGCAGTGTCATTGGTAGGTCTTGATGCAGAGAAAGCATATGACAGAGTAGTCTGGGACTTCATGAGTAGGGCAACAGAAGCATTTGCTTTCCTTGATACAATTATAAAGTTGATTAGGAATATATATGAGAGATCGGAGGCAGAAACTAAAGTGGGTGGGGTCCTCTCTGATAACTTCTGCTTGAGTAGAGAAACCAGGCAGGGTTGTCTGCTTTCCCCTTTGTTGTTTGCATTACATTTAGAACCACTGGCAAAATAAATAAGGGATTCAGAACTTTAAGGATATAATTGGTATGGTAGTTAGGAAAAGCTAGCTCTATTTTCAGATGTATTATTTTATTCATGACAAAACCATAAAGGGTCACTGCATTGTTGTGGAACATTTTAAGACACTTTCAAATCTTCTTGGGATACAAAATTCTTCTTTCGGCTGCTCAGATTAGGGGTCGCCACAGCGGATCATCTGTTTCCATTTCTTCCTGTCCTCTGCATCTTGTTCCGTCACATCAACCACATGCATGTCCTCTCTCACCACATCCATAAACCTCATCTTAGGCCTTCCTCTTTTCCTGTTACCTGGCAGCTTCATCCTTATCTTTTTCCCAATATACTCTGCATCCCTCCTCAGCACATGTCCAAACCAACGTAATCTTGCCTCTCTGGCTTTGTTTCCAAACCTTCCAACCTGGGCGGACCCTCAAATATACTTGTTCCTAATCCTGTCCACCCTTGTCACACCCAGTGCAAATCTTAACATCTTTAACTCTGCCACGTCCAGCTCCGACTCCTGCCTTTTTGTCAATGCCACTGTCTCCAACCCATATAACATAGCTGGTCTTACTATCCTCTTGTAGACCTTCCCTTTCACTCTTACTGGTACTCATCTGTCACAAATCACTCCTGACACTCTTCTCCACCCACTCCATCCTGCCTGTACTCTCTTTGGATTTATTTTGTTTGTGCTGCTGTAGAAGTGAGTTGGATGTTGGATACTCTTGTATGTGAAACCATGTGTTGGCCACAATCAGGTAATTTACCAGACATAAGTCTAGATCTCCTTTATTACTGATGCCCCACTCACGTGGACCCAGGCAGTCCTCATATCCTATTCTGTCTGTCCCGATAAGTACATTCAGGTCCCCCATTATAACCACCAACTCACATTATCCTGCTTTATCTAGTAGGTCCTACAACTGCTGCCTGAATGCACTCTTTTCATCACTATCTCAACCCTGCTGTGGGGCATATATTGAAACTATGAATACTGATCTATCCCTACCTACACTGGAGTCAGTTGCCATGGGTTTGTCACTAATTCTAATGACATCCCTTAATGTATTCTGAAGCCTTCCCCTCACCACAACTTCCTCACTATTTCCTCGTCCGTCCTCCTTTTGAGTAGTAGACTCTGAATACCAAGCCAAATGGCTTTGCTGAATTGCCCTTCCAGCTAATTTTCCGGATACAGAGGATGTCCACCTTCCTTTAACATCATGTCATCCACTTCCAAGCTGTGTCCTGTCAGTGAGCCTATGATGAGTGTAGCAATCCGTAGTTCGTGTTTGGCACGTTGACTGTTTTTATGTTCAGCTTTTGCTCAACAGAACTATCACAGGTAACTCAATCTGGGCAACAGACAGCTAGCAGCTTACTCACCCATTGCTGCTGGGCTTCATACTGAGCACACAGTGGGCAACAGTGGCAAACATCTCCTAAATATCTTTGTACAAACTCTAAATACAGGATAGGTAAATGAAGAAAGAGAAAGCCAGACTAGTTCTCCCCCATAAGAGCAGCTCCTCCACTAACCTAGGTAAATTCACATCGCCTAACGTTCTCACTAGCCTCATCTATCAAGTCACGGAATGAATTAGTACACAAATAAGGGCACAGGAGATTTGTAGACTCTAGAACCCTCACAGGTTGGCTTTGTCAAGTGTAGATATGGTGTTACTAATCTTGTCAGCTTTACAAATCACCAAAACCCCACAGGAAGGGTTTATTGTCCCCAATGGACTTGGAAACTGATACTGTTTCCCACTCTGACATCATACAAAAGTTACCCTAGCTAAACAACCAGCACCTTTGCAGCTCACTGGATTGCTAACTGGTTACAAACACAACACATTATCAGACTAAAAAGTCTCTCTAAGAAGCAAAATGTAACTATTTATTTAACATTTGTTCACTGGGAAAGTCCGACTTGGAATGAGCCAGTTTTCAGTGAAGGCCTGGGGAGAAATGCTCCAGATGCATGTCTTTGTAATGTGGGAGGAAACCAGAGCACCTGGAAGAAGCCCACACAAATGCAGGGAGGATGTGCAGACTCTGCACAGAAGGCACCCCAGCCGAGAATCGAACCTGAGAACCTTGCTGTGAGGGGACAATGCAAACCACTGCACCAATGCGCTGTCCTAGTGGCATTCCTCAAGGTTCTCATCTAAACCCTCAACTCTTTGTAATTTATTTCTCTGAAGTGAAGGCAAATGCTGATAACCTTTAGCTAACTAAATTTGCAGACAACGGCAACCCAGGTTTCATCCTGAACTCCCACCTTCAGATTCACTAATACTACAACTGGTACTGTTGCTCTAATCCCAGTCTCGTCCTTAACTTAACGTAATACAGTAAAACTTTGGTAAAACCTAGTGCTCCTGCACAACGCATAAACAGAAGTCACCTTACAAATGACACAATGATCCACGATTTAAGAACATAGCATACATGAGCTTCCTTAGATCACCACAATTTCCGTACTGTCAGAAAATCCTTATGCCACTCTCATCTCATCTGTCAAGGAGTTCTTGCCCAGATCCCAAACTGTTCTAATTCCTCTTTTTCTGGCCTTACTAACCCCATCATAAAAATACAAATGCCCCATTGGTCAGCATTACAGCTCTCCCAGCTAGAAAGACCCTACAGTTCTATAGCCTAAAGAATGCAAGATTTAATTTACTGCACTTAGACTAAAACCTTTCCTTATTGTCTGCAAGGTGATCTGTGCCTTACCTTCTGATCAATATCAAAAACCTTCTCTAGGTTACTATATTTTCCTTGAAAAGAAAAACTCCTTGGTTAATAATCATTCCAAACACCTAGTTTTGCACCAAAAGTCCTGATTCATGAATAAATTCAAGACTCAGTACCTTCTTCACATACGGAAAAACCTTCCCCTATATATTACATGGAGTGTAAAACATTACCAATTAATATTTAAATTAGACAAATGGATGAGACTAAGTAAATTCATCCCAGGAATCACTGGTTATAAACTAAACAATAACAAACATCAATCCCCAATTCCTTCTCTATTTCTCCAATAAATAAAGCAATATGAGAAAACAGTAAACTTTTTAAATTCCTATATTAAACAGAATTTTGTATAACTAATTCTTCATTTTTTTTTATACCTTGCAAATAGAATGCAGTACACGGAGTGCAGGTTGCTACATAAACAGCTCCATCAGTTAAAAAAATTACCACTGCATGCTAAAACTTGTGGGAAATCAGCTATGTGATATGTGGACCATTATGCAAAAATCTACACTGCCTACAATGTCCACATTTATTCATTCTACCATTATACATATTTACTACCTTCCAAGATATCTATATTTTTCTTTCTTTCTTTATTCTTAAGAGAATTGTAAGGGGTGGCAATTGGGAAAGCCAATTACTAAATAAAGAACTAATATGACAGACTAGCCTTAGTACTAGTATAGGTCCTACTCCAAACAAAATGTTAGTGTTGGCTCTGCTCTCAGAAAGAAAGCAGATCAGCTACAACTGGCAATTTGTTCACATTACTTTACGGATTAATTTAATTAGTTTTAGGGATGATACCTGGATGTGTTATATTTTAAGCATAGATGCGTTAGTAGATCTATTCTGAAAAAAATCTGCAATACTGTACAGCGGAAAGCGCTCAATAAATTGTTAATCTGTGAGGAACTTCAGTTTGTTATATTTTTAAATCTTTTAACTTAAAGTCACACATTTTGTATCAACACCATGGATTTTCTGAACGACTGAAAGTATGAAACTCTAAAGTATGGCATTACTCATTAACTGGAATAGCTGAGAGATATGCTACTGCTAACCAATATGGAAATGCAAAATGGAATGAAACTTTTTCTTTTTTTTAATGTTTTTGCAGGATCCCACACTTCAGACTTGAAGAAAAATAGCCCTGCATCTTTCTAACAATACAAAGCCATTATAAAGACTCAATCTGACACTGAGCTTTTATCCCCCCTTACATAACAGCAATAGGAAAGTGACAATAATACATCTAAATAGTTTTTTTTTTTCAGGAACCTGCTTTCCAATACAGGAAGGGAAAGTACAGTTGTGTAAGCTGAACTTACGCTAACAGTAGACATTTGAATGATCACTGCTTCAGTAGCCTTAGCTATCCTGCCAAGGATATAACAGCTAGATAGCTTTGAAACCTTAAGGGCACCTTCCATGCACCCAAACTGTCTAGCAGCTCAAGTGGGGCAGACTAAAGACAAATTTAGCCACAAAGCCCTTCAGAGCTTTCCTGCCAACAGAGAGAGGGAAGCTGAGCCCTAAAAGGCCATTGCTAAGAGTAACAAAAAATAAATGCCCAAATCCTGGTATAAAAAATACACCAGGAAACAAAGTGGATGGAGGGAGGCAGCAGCTATCATTTGAACATATACTGTTATGAAAATTCGACCGTACATAACTGTACAATCACTGTTGCAGTAACCTCAGCTATATGTGTAGATTATCACAGCTAACTATATATGACAGGAGGAAGCAGAAGAGTGCAGAAGCCCCTGGAGAATGCTCCTAGCAAAGCGTGATCTAGACCTAGGGAAGGAATCAAGCTTATCCTGCTCTGTAAAAATATGTATAGAGAACCAAGGAGCAGTTTCTAGAATACTTACAGAATACAACCCTTTCCAAAAAATCATACATGGAGCCAAGGCCCTGGCACAGTAGGCCTTGACCCTACCTGGAATAGATTTGTCATGGTGAGTAAAATAAATATAATAGCCTTAGACAACCACTTAGAAATAGCCTGTCTTGACACAGGTTGTACCTTCTTGCTTTCACAAGAAATGAACAACTAACTTAAAGATCTGAAAGATTTAGTTTTTCCAACATACTACCAGAGTTGTCTGTGGTTATCCAAGGTATGCAGTATTCTTTCTCCCTCAAATTTAGGAGCAAGAAAGAAAACAGAGAGATGGTGGAAGGCTTGAATTAAGTAAATTCAGATATTACTTAAGGCATAAAAGAAGGATTAGTTCTCAAAGAAATCGTGTTCCTAAGGAAAACGAGTTAAGGTTGACTCACCATAAGAGCCTGCAACTCACATATCCTTCTTGCACAGGTCAGAAAAATCAGTAAAAATGTTTTCCATATTAAAAACCTCAAGACAGCCAGATTAGCTGGTTCAAATGGAGCAAATGTTTGCTTCTCGAACACAAAATTAAGATCCCAAGATGGGGCCACCAGTTTACTTGGAGGCCTCTTATGCAAAACCTCTTTCACGAACATTCTGACATAAGAATATCTTGAAAGAGGATGGGCAGACAAGCTAAAATGGCTGAGAAATGAACCTTGACAGAGGAGAAAGGCTACAGGATAATAACTCACATAAATATTGTAAAACTAGAAAACAACAAGCCCTGAATGGGTGCTGGTTATATATGTGGAAAACCTTTTCCATTTGCTAATATGTTATTTTCTAATGCCAAGCTTCCTTGCCTCTGTTAGTACTTGAAGCACAACATAAAAAACAGATGCTTAAAAGGAATTAAGAACCTATAGCAGTCAATTGAAGATGACTGATGTTGGGGTGTATCAAACACCCCTCCCTGTTTTTGTGTGACTAGATCCATTGTGTGAGTAAGCTTTTGGCAATTCCCCCTGGGCATTTCCAAAAGAAGGGAGAACCACGGTTGCCTGGACCAGAATGGAGCCACCACAATGAAACTGGCAGATTTCTTCTGGATCTTACCAAGTACTCTGGATATTAGCAGAAAGGCACACAGGAACATTCCTGTCCAAAGAAAAGAAAAGGCATCTGTTTCCCCATGTCTTCCTGCATGGAGTCCTGGAACAGAATGTTGCCAGTTGTTTGTTCAGACAAAAGGAAAAGGGTCTACTTGAGGAACTCCCCACAGACCTTGGAATACCTCTGATTCAGTTTCTATTTGTGAGGGTCTGCCTTGGTTCTGCTCAGCTTGTCTGGCACACAACTGTGCTCTGACAGAATGCAGGATTACTGTAGAATGAGACTGTGCTGTGAAGTTACATCCCAAGCTAACAAGACTAGTCTGCAAAAGGGTACAACCTGGTTCCCTTGCTTGCTGAAGTACCACATCACTGTGGTATTGTCTGTAACTACTTGAAAAGGTCCAAGGGACAACAGATGGTTCAAAGAATTAAGTGACTTGATCAGTATGTACACAGTACTTTACAACCCCATCCTAATGTTATGCTTTAAATTGCTTTTGCAGGGGGCAAGCCCCACTGCACCCTGCTCACCTTTCTTACTGAACATGGAAGTCAGTAAATAATGACACACATTTTAGTTTCACAGTTTGCATTATTTTGAAACGTATGCTAACATAAAACTTGTAAAGCTAGCAACTTTCTAAGTTTATAAACGCAGTACTTAAATTCTCTTCCTGTGTTTGGTAGTTTGTCCCCCCAGTCTATTAGGCTTAGTTCAGATTTTGGGCGTTAAAAGATTGAGAGGTATGTGTCAATGTTAACAACTGGAACTGTACTTTAAACGTTACGGTTCCATGTTTATACCTCTCTTATCTTAGTTACCGCAATCCACTGTCCCCGAAATAAATGCAGTCAGACTTTACAAATAAAAAATAAATCACATTTTAAAAAATACATCTCTGCAGACCAACAGAATGACATTGAAAATTCTTGGTCATATAGGGAGTGGCACCGCAAATAAATACTGAATGTCAAACAGCTAAGAAACAGTAATAATTAAAACAATACAAGTAAAGAGATCTGCCATGGGCGTTCCTGCACAGATGACTACAAATAGTTTAGGTGTATGTTGTTATATAGAATAGATGACGCACAGTTGCAGCAACGGGTACATTCAACTACAGTTTTCCATATTCTATTTGGTGACGTTGGGTAACTCATGTTTATTCACAGTAAAACTGGCAATTACAGGGAAACATACAGTAGTGGGTGGGGTTTGGGCGGTCCTTGCTACTGCGCATCTGGTCGGGTAATGTTCTAATACAAAACCAAACTAGCAGCTCGCGACAGGGAAGCGTACCTTTCAACCTCTTAGAGCACGAAATCTGGACAAAGCCATACATAAAGTGTTACGTTACAAAGGCCCAAAAACGGGGCGTTTTTTTAAATATTGCTCTTACAAAATCAGAAAGTTGACAGAATAACAGGTTTGCATTAATATAAATTTTCTTAAGGATATGAGGTATGAAACTCATATGTATGTCATTATTTTCAAATCTTTAATAATTTGCCACTAACCACAATTTTAAGAAAAACGGACCAAAATCTGGACATTCTGCGAAAATGTATACAGTTGAGAGGTATGCAGGGAAATTACACTATGTATACCAGTGTACGTTTAAGTGCTTCAATCAAGACCTTATGGACCAAACTATTATTAAACGTGCTGTAAGACCGTATGATGCAGCCCACACAAAAAATGGTAACGTTTTATAACACCTAGCACTACCTTAACTGCTTTGAGAATAACATCGTCACGCAACCTACGTGACTTTTACAACGGCGTGGTGTATCCAAGTCAGGTGCATACCTCAACCTCTTATAGCAAGAAATCTGGACAAAGCCATAAATAAAAGTGGAAAAAAATGGGTACATTTTTTTTAAATACTGTCCTTGCAAAGTTAGAAAGTTGATAGAATAAACAGGTTCTGCATTAGCATGAATTTTCTGATGGGTATGAAGTCTGAAACATAAATGTCTGTTCTAATTTCAGTCTTAATGATTTGCCACTAATTAGCCAAAAACGACAATTTTATGAAAAACGGACCAAAAATATGAGGCAAAAATCTGTAGAGCTGAGAGGTATGGTCAGGTGTCCCCAATCAACTACAATAATTTGTATTTCCGTTTCTAAGTGGGGTCCCCTTCAGCTGCAGGTTTGTGGGTACAGTAAAATAACATTTAAAGGCTAACTTAATTTGCTTTGTACATGCGACCACCTTTTACTCACAAAAATGAAACGCCAGGCTACTACAACACACAACCCAACACTGTCTGTACTTTCCCTACCGCCTGAACTGTGGTAGTCACCTCTGACAAATAAAAGCCGTGTGCAATCAGCGTGGCAAGAAAATACCGACCCCTCCAGCCCACAAGATCAGCAACAGCAATAAATAATCAACACAGGACATGAACTGATCCAAGCCACTGCCGCACACAGACGTGAAGCTCTTCTTAGAAAAGTGAACACTGCACAACTAGGTATACAAAAATTCGACCAGTTCCACAAATTAAACAATTTCACAGAATTCAATTTCCACACAATGTAATCAAAATACAAGACAAACCTCCACCTTAGATAATGTAACAAGTTAACAGATTACATAGAGTTGAAAAAACGACTATTTACATAAAAGGAATGTAATATACAAAATGTCCACTTTACGTAAACACCTTAATGGTATGCAGTCAGACAGCTGCTGACAGATATTTTAGACATTTAATTTTTATAATGAGCGATTTTTTTATATATTTAATGTTTATGTTTGTCCTTACCTGTAGTCCTTAACTAGTTTCGTATCTCCCTCAGATGTCAAACTACACAGACTGTCCGTCCTAAAGTATCTACGAATAACGTCGCTCTAAATTATGAAGATAAGCACAACAAAATATGGATATGGAGCGTCATCCAAAATGTAGCTAAACTGTATTTTTGTCCGCTACAAAATATACAACCTGTTCTTCGCATCAGTCAGACCTTCTCCTTCTTCCCTTCACTAGTTTATTTATTACTCCGCACACCAGCTCATTGAAAGCAACATACAAACACGTGCTTTCCACACACGTGCCATTGCCACTGCCCAGGGGTGGTGATTCCTCATTGGCTCGCGCAGACATGTTTTTGTGTAAAAGGGGTTGTACCCTCTACTGTTACAGTGACTGTACCAATAAAAACTGAGGCTTTCGCTTATTGGGTTGATGTAGCAACTGGCAGGGCCCGCCTGAGCACGCGGTTCTCAGCGTGCGGATCAGAGCTGTATTGGTTGAAGAAGGGAAGGGCGTTGGGGTGGAAGCTAAGGTTTCTTATTAAGGAGCTGCACGTTGTTTTGTGCGTGCTGAATGAAGCGACTACTGTTTTGAGTAAAGCCTTATTAGTTTACTATAGGCTTACTGGGCGTGACACATGGACTCACTTGTGCGTTTTATGAGTTTATGGAGCTGCGCTTGTCTATTCACATTGCGTAAGAGTGTGGTAATAGTGAGGCGGGGCTGTAAATGAAAAGGCTTATGTAGTCGTGTTAAGATGCATACCGCACAGGTTTTGCCAAAGCATTTTATGCATCATTGCATTTAGCTTTAATCGTAGTGCTGACAATCCTTCAAGAACTGGGAATAAACAAATGGTCATGGACGCTAAATAGCTGTTTTTACACCACCCTTAGAAATGATCATGGAGGCTAAAATAGCTGTTTTTATATCACACTTTTCAGTATACCTTATTATGAGGAAGTTTTGTCATCCATACCTCTCAGATGTGTGAAGTAAAAGTATGGACATTATGTCCTCCTCCTGACTCTTAAAAATCACATGATCCTTGCAGTCCTACATTTAAAGGGTTTGTCACAGATTAATTTTTAATAATTTAGTAGTGCGTGAACACCGTGAGTATGCTAAAAACGGTTAAATAAAATCCTGGTTATGCGTTACTACAGAGCGAGACCCGACCTTTAACAACGCTTAGAGGATTGCTAAGCACCCCACTGGCACTGTTAACATAGAGTCTGCACTAAAACAGACTGTGCTGACCAGACTATAGCAGCAGCGTGGCCTGAAACTGCTTTGTTTTAACTGTCGTTTCTGCCCACTGTATGCTTAAGTACGACCGTGTACTTTGATTAAAACTGATTCACTTACACTGGGAATGCGGAAGAAGTTAATTACTTTCCCACTGTTTTACCAGCTTTCAAAACTGGTACAACCCATCATGTTTTTTATTTATTTTTATTCAAATTTTCACTAACTAGTAGTATATGGGAAAGATAAATTTCCATGCACTACAAAGAATTATGGTCGAATCTCTGATCATAATAATAAAAAAATATTGCTCTCGATATGGATGCCATGAGTCACCTTGAGAGAGAAGCTCTCAATGAATTTCTTGACATCCATGTCTGGAATACATAATAATCCATTAAATTATGGTGACCCAATCATAATCCTCTTCGTTAACTAATATTCTTGATAAGTAATACTAAATCAGTTTAATTCATCAAAAGAACATTTTGTAAGCATAATGTAACATGTTTTAACTGTCTTAAGAACTTTCTAGTTTTTGTTCACATTTTTCCCATTTGATCCACATTATTTTATTTATTTTTTGTTGACCGGGTTAGCCCCAGTAGAATGGTAGCCTCTTTTCAGGTGAGACCTGAGGTGGTATTTACTTTACTAATGATGACAGGTAATGTTCCAGAGAGAACATTGGATAAGGCCTTCTGTTTCTCCTTTTTCCCTTTCCAAAAAAAAAAAAAATTTTTTTGCCTGAATCTCCTTGTGTTCTGACTGTGCTTCTCAAACATTTTGGAAATATAGAGTATATTTCAGAGCATTTATTATAACTGTAATTGCCTTAATATTGCTACAACTCAAGTGCTCTAGGTTGCACTGCATCTGAAGTGTTTGTGTGTGTTAGCTGCTTTTCTGTAAATATAGACTTCTCTGTTTCTTTAACTAAATAAGCTCTGCAAAGTTGTTTTATTGCATTCCTGCCTGTATTTCTGAGTTTTTTGCACTTTTAAAGTTTATTTTTGCTTAGTTTAACTGGTAGGCTACACACTCTAGTGTGCTAGCCGAATTAAAGCATTTACTGTGTTTCTGTACCTAATTTCTGCTACTTTGTAAAAAAAGAAAAAAACAAAAAAATATCCTTGTTTCCCGCCTTTACTGAACTAGAATAGTCCAGTCTTCAGGTATTGCTGATCTCTGGGCTGTGTCATAGTTCCTGTGTTGCCCATATCCTTATTTGAATAGGAGGAAGCTTCTTTGTTCACCAGTGAGAGTGGGGAGCTCTGAGCAGCCTATCTGTCCCTTGAGGAGTGGCTCCAGCCCCGTGACTTATAGCTTATTGGCCATTTTGGGCCATTTCCTATCTTTTTATAACCCCCTGCCTTAAAGCCAGGGAGAAAAGCTCCACAATTAATACAGTCAAATAAAAAATATAGACAGTTGACAACATTTTTTTTAAAAACAGAAATATGCAAAAATTTTAAACAAATTATAAAAGTAGAATACATAGACAATACAAAACTTATCAGTATGTATCAGAACTTATATAAACTTAGATAATAGTTGGCAGTATAGTACAAAGCTTGAGTTGTTTCTTTTTGGCATTGCATGAAAAAAAACATGGCCGTTCTTGCCAAACAGTTATAGCAGTAATAGAGCAGTGTTGCTGTCAGGGTAAAAGTTATTTTGAACTATGGAACTGGGTTTTATTGTGGTTTGTTTGATTTGCATTGGCATTTGAGGTTATGTAGGAAGTATGTTTTTAGTGCTACTTTATATTGTGATGCCCACGCACTGGCCAAGTAATCAAGGAGCCTCAATCATCACCACTAGCACCAGTGAGGGGTGTGCACATTGGGGGGATAACAAGTAGACACACACACAGTAAAAGTACAATTTTCCTTAAGAGCACACAGAGATCACAGTCAGTTTGAGGCTGGTTTCTCACTTTCTCTCCAGATCCCCAATACGACTCTCCACTGGCACAGCTTTAGGGTTCAGATTTCAGCTGAGTAGTCAAGCTAAAACCTCCAGTACCCTCTCTGTCCAACCAGTGCTTTGTGTCCCTGCCCAAGTAGCTGACACACACACACACACACACACACACACACACACACACACACACACACACACACACACTTCAAGATTTGGTTTATATACAAACACACAGACACTCCTGGGGAAGGCTGAGACAGGTTCTCCAGCTATGCCCCCACCTGCCGGGCTATAAGGTAGTAATCACTGCCACCAACTACTCTCATTAGCTGCTAATAAGGCCCTTCCCAAAGGGTGACCAATTTCACTGTGTAATATTACTGTTATCCAAATAGTGTGACTGAGCAGCAAGATTATTGAAGTGACTTGGACAGTATCACCAAATACATGCAAGTACTCTAGAACTTAAATTATCTCTATAAAACAGCCACAGTTAAAATATTTAAACATATTTAATAATAAACAAGATCACAAGACAGTACTTGTTACTTCAAAGCAATGGCATAATAGAGTTCAGAGATCACAGGAAACTTTAAAACAATATTGTAGGATAGCCTGACATAAACAGCTAGACTAATCTGGATAAATTCCTATCTAACTCTAAGAGAAATACTAAATTTTAAATATCTTTACTTACATACAAAGCAAAGCAAGTGCTGGTGAGCTGATGTCAGCTTCAGACAAAATTCAAAATGCTCAATCTTTCTCTTTGAGAAAGTCTTAAATTGATATACACATTACTGCTGAGTCATTTCACATTACATAATTTTTGACACCTTTGCTGAAGTTTTTCAGGCTCACAGAACTTAAAATTTAACATCTGTTTGTAATCTTGCACCTGCCAGGAAACCACAACAGTAAAAGACACTTTACAGATAAAACCCAGTACTTAAGTCTTGTCCTAAGACAATAGAAAGAATTTCTTAGTCCAGACATCCTGTCTCCGAGCTTGAGATCAAACAGTCACAAAATGCTTCACTTATCACCAGCAGGGTGCACTGTGGTTACATTTTTGAAGATCAGAACATATAACACAGTTTTTCTTACATTTACTTTTCTTACATTTGTAAAAACAATCATGTGGATTATATTAATATTTACAATGACGTAGAATTATCTACAAAATTCTATCTAGCTTGGCTAGCAGCCTTCACATATATGTCTTTATATAGTCTATTTGGGTAATATGGGAGGGTAAGGAGTTCCATTTTAGCAATGCTATAGGAGAACAAGCATTGTCCAGTTCTTTTGTTGGGATTGGTTACACTTAGTAGCAATTTGTTGGAGGATCTTAGGGTACATGAAGGAATATAAGTTTGTAGTATTGCTGAGAGTGCTGGGCAGGTATTTGGTTTATAAATTAGTTTATGGGCTAGCATTAGTTGAGTATAGTAAAGATAGTTTGGGAAATCCAACCAGTTCAGAGATTGCTTGGCAGTGGTATGAGCGGTTAGGCTTTCCTGAACTGAATTTAGCTATTTTATAGTAACAAGACTAAAGTCTATTGCTGAGGAATGAGTGAAGGTTAGTAAAGATGGCACTACCATAAAGTAGTGCAGGGATGAGTAAGGTACTTGCCAATTTTGTTTTGGTGTTTTTGTCCATATACAGTTTATGATGATAAAGTTTGCCAAGTTTAAAGTGTGTTTTTCTTATTGTGTTGAGAATGTGTGTTTCAAAGGTGAGTTTGTCGTCAATTGTAATGCCTAGTAGTTTGGCAGATTTTACTATTTCTATTTCAGTTCCATCTTTAGATAAGATTTTGAAGTCTATATCTGGTGGTTTTGAAACGAATAATAGAAGTTTTGTTTTTTTGGCATTTAGTAGCAGTCGCGAATTGTTTAGCCATGATTCAATCTCTGTAAAAGCATTTTGTGTAACTGTGAGGAGGTCAGAGAAATTATTTGAAGTAGAGATTATTGTCGAATCGTTGGTGTATTTGATAATTTAACTTAGTTGAGAGACTTTGTGGAGGTCATTAATAAAGATGTTGAAGAGCAATGGTCCCAGAATGAAACCCTGTGAGGCTCCTATGTTGTTTGACAGATAATCAGATTGGGCGTTATGTCACTTTACAGATTGTTGTCTATTATTTAGGTATGATGTAAACCAGTTGAGGGATTTGGGGGCGCAGCCAAATTTTGTTAATTGGATCAGAAGTTTAGTATGTGATACTGTGTCAAAAGCCTTAGATAGATCTAATAGGATTACTGAATTGGGGTGATTTGTATCTAAGGCTTTGTTGACAGTATCAGTGAATGAGAGCAGGGCTGTAATAGTGCTATTCTCTGGGCAGATGCCATGTTGAGTGGGAGACAAAAGATTATTATCAATGAGGTACTTGATTAATTTTGTGTACACACTTCTCAAGGATTTTGGATAGTGGGGAAAGCATAGATATAGTTTGAGAGGTTGTAAGAGTTTCCACCTTGATGTAGTGGACTAATAATAGATTTTTTCAATAGATGTGGAATGTATCCTTCTGCAAGAGAGCAGTTTATAAGAATACTAACTGTATATGCAATTGCATTTGTTGCTAGTTGTAAATATTCTGGGGAAAGGTTGTCTGCGGAAAGAGAGCATTGTTTGAGTTTTTTTAATAGCTTACATATGAGAGATGTGGGTGCTGGTTGAATAGAACATTAGTGAGTTGTGGAAGGATTGGAATTCTTGTCAAGAATGAGTGGTGCATTGTCATTTTGTATGAGATTATTAGTATTCTGGGAGTATTGGTTTGGGCTTGTTGAGGAGTCTTTGACTAATTTTTGGATGGTGGTAATAAAATGGGTATTAAAGTAATGGGAAATTTGATTAAGGGTCTTATCAGGTTCAGGAGAGTGATTCTCTAGAGTTCCAGGGTTGAGAAGGGTGGAGACTGACTTCCACAATTTCTTTGGATTATTTTGTAAGGTTGTTACCTTAGAGGAGATATATATTTTTTTTATCTTGTATTACTAGCTTCTTGGCTCTGTTTCTTAGTTGTTTGAAATTAATTTCATTTTGTTATGTTCTATCTTTTTGCTAAGTTTTCCATGCATTGTCTCTATGAAGGATGCTTTGTTTGGTCAGTTTTGTTAGCCATGGGGCATGATTCATTTTGTTTGCTTGATACGTATGGGGGCTAAGCGAGTATCCAAGAAGAGCTTATTAAAGTAATTAACTACCTCGTCTAGGGGGAGAGTTTTTAGTGGGAGCCAGTTATAGGTTTTTAGACTGCTTGAGAGTTTATTTTGGTCAAAGTGGGTGAGATTTCTGGATGTTTTATAGGAGTGTGTATTGACTATATGAGGGTGAGTCCTGTGGGTGTATGCTGGGAGGTGGTCCCAGTATGTTGGGTAGGGGGCCAGAGTTTGAATAATTGTAGGGGTGGGTAACTAATATCCAATCTAAGATAGATTCTGATCCTGTAGATAGGCCATGGGTAGGAGTTTTGATAAGCTGAGTAAAGCTGTGTAAATATATGCTGTTGGCTGGGGAGTTGGAGGTTGTTCCCTTTGGCGATGTCAGTCCTCTCCTGGAGGTCAGGGAATTACAGTGGCAACTAAGACTTCAAGCTGACACGTCCCAGGGCTCAATGGAACTTTAAATATTAAATGTTTATCAAGATGGTTAAGATAATTGATTACACCCATCTAGTGGTGGGGTTCTATTTATAATTTCTTGAATGTAGAACTGTTACTGTAGTTTTACACTTTCACATGTTGTTTGCACTGCCTAGAGTGTACATTTAAATGAAGTTTATGATGAAGTCCGTGTTTTAAAATAGTAAATGAACGAAAGCACTTAATTTTTAGTCTATGGTCTGATTTCTTCTGATTGAGGTTTTTATTGTTTTCTGTAGTTGCTGTGTTTTCCTAATTTGACAGTTTTTTCTAGTAAACCTTAAAAGCTTCATGAAGTCACAGTGATTAATGGTGTCAAATGTCATAGTGAGAGCCAGCAGGACAGAATGATGGAATAATCCTGATCTCTAGCCATCAGAAAATCATTCTCCACCATACTTTTCAACTGTCCAGATTTTAATCTCATATTTTTGTTCTGTTCTTCATAAAATTTGGGGTTTTCTGGCAATTCATTGAGGACTAATGTCACTAAATAATGACATACATTTGAGTTTCAGACTTCATATCTTTCAGAAAATGCATGCTAACACAAAAGTAATATTGAAAATCTTTACCTGTCTTTAAGCCTTTCATCTTCCCATTGTTTAAGGCTTTGTCCAGATTTCTTACACTAAGAAGTTGACAGGTATGTTCACCACTGTGATGACAATGATCTTAGTACTATGGCAATTGGCAAGAGTAAAACCCAGACTAGTGTGTGCTCACAAGCCCAATGATGCTATGCTAAAACTCAAGGTGTGTATGGAATACTTTCTCAATAACCTTAAATAAAAAAGGGAAAGCTTGAGAATGGATGGAAGTTGTCAAAGATACCAGGATTCAGAGATGGTTTCTTGAGGGTTTGGGCTAACAAAGATACTTTCATAGCAGATGGAAAGACGCCAGAAATCAAGGAGGACTCTACTATGTGATAAATCTTTGGGTCCCGTGCATGTAAGCTAGCTAAAACCAGTCTACAGGGACAGGGGACCCAACTCATCATCCATGGGGTGCATACTTAAAATCCAAGTCAAAAGTACATTATAACTGAAAATGTCATGATAAACAAACCCCACAAGACTGGAATTCCCATTGAGAGAGTTGGAAATCGTATAATGGCAACCTTTTGTGTGAAAAACTGAGCAGTCACCTCACACTGATGTGAAGATAAGGCTCATTAGATTGTGAGGGGGTGGGTTGCTGCCAGCACCTGAAACCCCATTTAAGTACCCTTGTCACTAATTATCCTGTTGTGTTTGTGAAGAATGAAGGAAGAATAAGGAATGGCATTTAGCTGCAAATTAATATTCAGTAATAAAGAAGTGGGAAAGTTTCTAAGCCAAGATTTTATCTATCAGCCAGAATCTCTGCTGCTTAAAGTCTAATCAAGAAGAAGCTTGAGAAAGCTATTACATGACAGAACAAAATCCATAAAAGGGAAGTCACCCCTGATCATTATCATTATTAGTAAAAAAATACGAGCACTCATAAAATCAACTAAGGCCAATTTTGAGAGAAAAATTGCCATGGATTCAAAGGACAATCATAAAGCCTTTTTCAGCTATGTTAGGAACCTGGGTGGAAACTCCCAGATATGCTCAGAATTAGTCCAAAATGATACAAAAATCACTGAACCCACAGACATTGCCAACATACTGGCAGACAGGTTCAGTGCAAACTTCACCCCCCCTAAAGGAGAGATAACTATCCCAGCCGAGTGTAGCCTCCCGGACATCTCAAATGCGCAGGTGAAAGCTGCTCTCTCTAAAGCTAAAAACACAGCATCAATGGGACCGGATGGTGTCCCCGGCTGTGTGCTACACGAGCTAAATGAGGAATTAAACCCGCACATAAGGCAGCTGTTTAATCTCAGCCTTACCACAGGATAAGTGCCCAAGGAGTGGCGTACGGCAACTGTGGTCCCACTCCATAAAGGCGGCGCCTCTACAGACCCTGGTAATTACCACCCCATAAGCTTAACAAGTCTAGTCTGCAAAGCTATGGAGAGGATCATAATGGAGCTCATAAACAAAAATATAGGGGACTTGCAGACATTGGACCCGACCCAGTTTGGCTTTGTCAAGGGAAGATCATGCCTTTTGAACTTGGTCGACTTCTTCGAAACAGTCACCAAGGCCATTGATGTGGGAAAGGCAGTCCATATAGCCTACCTTGACCTTGCAAAGGCTTTCGACACAATACCCCACTCGGGTATTGTAGAAAAACTTACCAGCTTAAATGTAAACCCATATGTCACAAGATGGGTTGCAAACTGGCTTAAGGACAGAACCCACAGGGTTAGAGTTGCTGGCGCTGTGTCAGACTCCAAGCCGGTCACAAGTGGTGTCCCACAGGGCTCGGTCCTTGGCCCCCTATTGTTTGGCATCTACTTCTCAGAAGTACAGGCCAACATGGGAGAACTTTGGCTGACAAAGTTTGCAGACGACTGCAAACTGGGCGCCATAGTGGAAAGTGCATCGGACACGGATATCCTTCAGAAGGGACTCACGGAAACAGATAGCTGGTGCCAGAGCCATGGCCTAAAGTTAAACGCCAAAAAATGTATAGTCATACCCTTCGGGAAAAACAAGGTAACCCCAAGCTACCATATAGGTGGCAATCCACTAAGCACAGAAGAGGTTATCAGGGACCTGGGGACCCAGGTTGACAGTGGCCTTTCTTTTGACACTCACGTTGCTAAAGTGGTTAGAAAGACCTTCTACATTGCCCACCTGATCATGAAGGGATTCACATCCAGATCTAGTGAGGTCATTGTTCCCCTGTACTCTTCACTTATCAGACCAATGATCGAGTACAATGCCCCATTCGGGATGTATCTCACCCGACATCTGCAGCAATTGGAGAGACCCCAAAAGTTCCTCACCAAAAGGATAAAGGGACTCCAAAATCTGTCATATGCTGCCAGATTGAAGAAACTCCAGCTCTATTCAGTCGCATACCGTCTGCTCAGAGGTGACATGTGCCTGACATACAAGGCCATGTCCAACCCGGAATTAATGGACATGCTCCACCTCAAAAAATCCAAATCCACCAAAACCACTAGAGCAAGCGACTTAAACCTTAGCACGGATATAAATAGGACGTGCTGGAGGGATAGATTTATCACTCAGAGACTCCCTATGCTGTGGAATAAAATCCCGGTCCATGTGAGGCAGAGCACCTCGCTGACTCTGTTCAAGAGAAATCTAGACCTGTGGATGGGAGATCGTAGGTTTACCCCGGGAATCATCTCTGTGTCACTGCTGGACAGAGGCACAACAAACTAATGGGCACAGTATTTTTCATATAAGGGGTGGCGTAAGCCACAAAATTTTGGGCTAGGCTTATAAATGCCTTAGAGCAGATAGCCTAGTATAAACCTATGAACCTATGAACCTATGAACCTATAAGATTGACACTGTGACAGGTGCATATACTAAGTGAAGATACCACTTCAGTAACCTATGGTAATTTACAGTCATTGTTTTTATACACACAAAGGAAACAGAACAGAAAACACTTAGCAGCAGCTTTTATAAAAGCTTTGAATAAATATAGGAAAGTTATTTTATTAGTTGCTAGTTGTTAGACTAAGGTGCTTTAAAATATAAATTTTTTTCCCAAGGTCCTGATTGTTCCACCTGTCATACTATGATGTGTCTTACCACCTTTGCATCCACTCCCACATAAGTTCCTGCTCACTTTGGGAATTGTTTTATAATACAGAACACAAGGGAGCATTACTAAAGAGCCATATCAAAGAGAAAAGGTAGATCTATGTTGACAATAAAATAGAAACAAAAATAAAACATCTTGCACTTTGCCATGAAAACATTTGCTGACCTGAGGACAGCCTTTATACATTAAGAGACCTCAGAAATGGAAACTCTTGCAACTCCCTTCAAATATTCAATTTTTTTTTACTTAGTGCACCTTTGTATGCAGAATTGTATGTGAGTTAATTGTCTAATAGTTTTATGTACAGTGCCCAAGCGAAAACAGTTAAATACTAAATAAGTAAGTAAAGCAACTGTTCAACCAACTTAGTAATGTAATGTTTATGTTTAGTTTAGACAGTTTATTACCTTCGTTATGCAATATAGTGTCAAATCCTTAGCAAAGTCCTTGTAAAATGTATGCTTTCTAAGGACTGTGTGTCATGCAGGTGGAAGCACCTCAGAAATTATACAAACTTTAATATATCTGCATTCAGCAGTCCCATTCTGGTGAAAGTCAAGAAGAAGCAAATCTTCGGGATCAATTTGAATTAGCTGTATTTCTCATAGCTACATAATTTTGCAAAATATGCACTGTAAGACAGATCTACTAGAAGTCAGCTCCAAAGCCAGTGAATGTAAATCCATCAGTTTAAGGGGATCAAAAAATCTGTGCAGAATATATCAAGTGTGAAATATAATTAGCATCTGTTTTTACAGGGGCAAGTTGCACTATATCTTCCACAAACCTCTTTTTTAAATATGCTAACTTCAAAGAAAGTTGCACAACGTAAGGAAAACAGAAATACCCTGCAAAGGTGTAAACATCAACTGCACAAACTGTGAACTTGCACTTAATTCATTTAATAGAAAATATCATCAGAGAAAGGTAAAATCAAGGACTAGTAAGTTGTCGACCACATGCAGGATAACACTTGTAAGGCTTATAGCTCTATATTTTTTTCTTTTCTTTTGTCCCTATCCCTGCCAACCATCAAGCCTCTAAGGGGTTGTCATTCAGCAGCCAAGAGGATACTTTGTGCTCTCTCTGGCATCCCAGCAATGGCATATTTTTTTCCCCAAATGAGGATGTGAGCATATGCATCACAATATGTGTAATTCATGCCCCTCAGTCCAAGAATGCATGGTCCCCTACATGCACTGACAGGGTCTACTATCACAGACTTGGGTAGCCATAACCATATCCTTCCACTCTGACCCCCCGCACCATATTGCATCCCCCACTGATATAGATATCCTTCAGGAAGGCCTAAGCCAGACAAATGATTGGTGCCAGAACCATGGACTGAAACTAAACACGAAGAAATGCATTATCATACCCTTTGGGAAAACAATTATCCCTGCTAACTACAACATTAACAGCACACCCCTAAGAGTTGACTCAGAGGTAAGGAATCTTGGTATCAAGGTAGATAGTAGCCTGAACTTCCACCATCACATATCCACAGTGGTAAGGAAGTCATTCTGTGTAGCACAACTTACAAGTAAAAGTATGGCATCCAGATCCAGGGAGATTGTAGTCCCACTGTACACAGCCTTCATTAGACCAATAATTGAGTGAAGTACGCTACTTGAAATGTACTTGACGAGACACCTTCAACAGCTGGAGTGACCTCAAAGATTCCTCACAAAGAAAATACAGGGTGCAAACAATATATTCTAAGTGGATAGACTGAAAGACCTTTCCCTTTTCTCTGCCTCCTATTGACTGTTAAGGGGCGACTTGTGCCTGACCTACAAAATGCTCACAAATCCAGCACCTGATGCAGCTGTTGCATATCCACAAGACAAACGACACAAGGGTCACCTGTTCCAGGGATCTGAATCTAGTCAGTGTGTCAAACAGAACATGCTGGAGAGTCAGATATGTGTCACAGAGATTGCCACTTCTTTGGAATAGGCTTCCTATTCAAGTGAAGCAGAGTCCTTCCCTTGCCCTCTTCAAGGCCAGTCTGGATCAATGGATGGGAAACCATAAATTCACACCCAGGGTGGTGCCTACATCTCTTATGGATAGGAGCAATCTGTAAAAATACCTAAGGCATAGGCACAAACCCATGCCTTCCTTCTGCCCCTAGTGGATATATGCCAGGCAAATTGGGTTATATTGGCTAGGCTTGTAAAGGCTCTTGAGCCATTAGCCTAGTAATCTCATATGAACCTCTGAACCTATGCATGATGAGCGCCCTGTCATTTGGAGTGGTAGGGAAAACTCATTCCCATTCCCTTCCCCCAAGTCTCTGGATCTGAGGTAACTCCTCACTTTGTGCAGCTGGATCACTCTCAGATAGATAGATAGATAGATAGATTAGTACTAAGCTAATTGCTTGTGTGCCATTTTAAGCCTAGCCAATTACCCCATGTGAGAATCAAACCCTGCACCTTGTGTCTGCTAGGTAAACACCTTAACCATTCTGCCATCCTCCCACACAAATTTGTAGTCAAGCTGAGGAATATGTCTTTTTTTGTAAGAAACTGATTAAAGACTATCAGTAATGGTTTAATGAGTCAGTCCTTGCCTCTGTGTAGGAACATGCCAAGACCTATACAATTAGTGTTTTTAATTTTACTTAGGGTTGTTATCACATCCTGCTGGTTTCTTTTAGCCAGAGGAGTATTTTCTACATTTTGGGTATTTTAAAGTGCCAGTATATCTCTTATTTGTTTAACTTTAGAAAACATTTTGATGCTTATTCTTAAAAATGTTGCATCAATTAGTTTTTTTTAATTCTAACACAACTACAGAAACTATTATTGGCTTTTATTTTTATGACAAGACTAATTTCATAGCTAGCTCTTGATCTTTTATGAGACTAGTGATCACCTTTGAATTGTGTTTAGCCTTCATTTATTTTTGGATTCTTTCTAAATACCATATTTTACTTCCTTTTTAATGTAAGTTATTAATTGCATAGCCCACCAATTGGGGTTTACCTTTAAATTCCCTTTATAAGTATGCAGCATTTACGGCTTTGTTCTTTAAACAAAAATTAAGAATATTGTAAAGGGCTGATGACATCTCTTCTGCAGCTTTACTTAAGATAATATTCTCATTTTTCGTCTTGATTTTCATTGATGGTGGTGTAATAGCCATTACAAAAGTTCGAAAATGTTAACTTACTTTTATTTTGTTTCTCTCATTTTGGTCTGACACAGATGATTTCAAGGACAGAGTTAAATGACAGTGAATGACTTCTAGATGGCAGGGTAAGGATCACACATTTGTAGTATGATGGTAAGGATTTTACCAGTTCTTAATGGGATTTTTACAGTTTGCTCCATATTGCTCCTTTAAGTTAGTGAGTCATAATTTGTGTATGTTTACTGTGTCAACAACAGCTAATGCAGTCACAAGATAGTTAGCAAGTAATATGTTATTTTGCCTTGCAAGGCCATTCATATACTTTCAGAAGCAGCTTTATTGAATTCAAGATAGCAATGAACCAGAGTCTATACTGCTAAGCAACAACCATAGCACAAAATCCAGTCCTGCATGGGAAATCAGTCCACAGTCATGGCAAAATGTTTTATAAATAACTTAGGAAGACAAAAGATGTGGTCTAACTTCCATGAAATTTATATTCAGATCACATTCTGTAGAGCCTCTGAGTACGAAATGGCATACTAATCACTGTAGCTAGCTCATTAGCATTTAAAGAAATATTCCCCATATGTCTGTCATCCCCATTTTATGAAAAAAAAGAATATATATGTATAATGTTTGTATATATTCATAAATGTACAGCTATATTTATTATATATCTGTGTGTGCATGCATGTGTGACAATATGAATTACAAAAAAAACAAGTAATCTCTGTGGTATCCCCAAAGTCTCAAAACAACCCACTAAACAAGTATAGTGGGTACAAAAACAAAACAGTGTAAGAAACATCTCTGTGTGGAAAATTTTCAGTCCATATATCTCTAGTTAATCACTGTATATTAATCTGATCAGACAACAGTAGTAGAAGTAGCGAACTTAGACTTGTCTTAAGTAAAAAAAAAAAAAATAAAAAATATATAATTGTACAGAATTACTAAGTATTCGAAAGTAATCCAAGCAAGGCAGGCAGTCTGTTTCCAGTCGAAAATCCTTTATTAAGTACACAGACAAGCGATCCAAGTAAAACAAAACTAGAGTAATAGTTTCCTCACAAGCTTTCTATACATATATATATATATATATATATATATATATATATATATATATATATATATATATATATTATCATGCAAGGGAGTGGTTTATTGTGCTGTAAAACAAAATGTTGTTGGTACACATGTTAAATTCACATCCCTTCCCTCATCAGTTTGACATTCGAGCTGTTCCTGCCCTACTTAGTAGCTGTCATAATAATATAACCTTATGTACTTTAAATGAAATTTATAATGATGGGGTACCTCTTATTTAACCAGATTACTGCGGTGGTGGTGCTGCGGTAGCGTTGTCGCCTCACAGTAAGACGCTGTCCGGTTCGATTTACAGCTAGAGCGTCTTCTGCGTGGAGACATGCGTGAATGGGCGTACCTTTGTTGAAGGTTGTGCGTCAGGCCTGGCAAGCCGGTATGTAAAAAGCAACTGCCAATCACTAGCGGACCGGAGTTCCGCTGTGGCGATCCCTAATCGGGAAAAGCCGAAAGACACAAACAAACAATTAAGTAGATTATTAAGTCTGTGATTTTATCCAAGACAATATACTACATGGCTGGAAATATATCAACCTTAGTCCATTTGGCAATCAAAAAAAATATATAAATATATACATATACACTTTGCATGGAAAAAAATGAATTGTAAAAATCTTATTCTGTTTTCATAACCTATTGTTAACAAAGATTGGTTTCGTGCTTCTAGTCATACACTTTGGATTATCACAGTATCAAAAATGTTATTGAAGAAAGCTGGGACATTGTCACAGGAAACCCTTTTCTGATTGACATCTTAGTTGAAGCCCTATCCTTTGTTTATAGGAAGGCCAAGAATATTAGAAGTTTTGTTGAATTGAAACCTAGACCATATGAGAGAAACACTAAAAGATGAGAAACTAATTGTACATTTTGTATATTTATACAGCAAGGTGATAGTTTTTATTGCCCTTATTTAAAGAAAATCATTAAGACCAGTGCAGGGGGAGACTGTAACACTACAAAAGTAATTTAAAGGGCACAGTGCAATGAATGTGATGCATTCTATGTGGGCAAGACTGTAAATAAACTCAAAAGTAGGATTTCATGTCATCTGTCAGAAATTCGCTCTGGATGTAAAAATAATGCACTAGCCAAACACCTTTCTCTTCATAAAAGACACACAGGTTTTAAGTTCCAGATCCTGTATCGCATAGACATGGGTGATCTTGAAGGAGACATCCCGAATATTCTGGAGAAACATGAATTCATGTGGCAATTAAAGCTGAACTCTTTTTGGAAGCCTGGACTAAACTACTACTGTTCAATTAAAAGTGTACTGGAACTTAGAAAATTGCCACATTGTTTACATGACTAATTTTATTTTATTTTATTCTACCAGTTGGTTTTAAATACCATTTTAAATCAGTTGTAATTTAAGTGTATATTCTGATTCCATCATCATACTTTTTTTCTTATTATTTTTTCTTATTCTGGTTCTGTTTTTTACACTTTATTCAAAATGACGTGTAATAACAATACTAACTAATTATGCAATAATATTTTTATAGATAGTTTTTAGGGTTCTTGTACACAGACCTGAAGAAATCTAGAATGATGAAAGTGATCCTTGTTAACAATAGGTTATGAAAATAGAGTATGATTTTTACAATTGATTTTTTACATGCAAAGTGTATATGTATATATTTTTATATATTTTTTGATTGCCAAATGAACTAAGGCTGATATATTTCCAGCCATGTAGTATATTGTCTTGGATAAAATCACAGACTTAATAATCTACTTAATAATCTGGTTAGATAAGAGGTACCACATCATTATAAATTTTATTTAAAGTACATAAGGGTTATATTAGTCCACGGTGGTGCAGTAGTTAGCGTTGTCACCTCACAGCAAGAGGTTCTCGATTTCGATTCTCGGCTGGAGTGCATTCTGTGTGGAGTCTGCATGTCCTCCCCATGGTCGAGTGACATTAAAGACATGCAGGTAGGTGCGTGCATGAATGGGTGGGCCTTCTTTGAAGGTTGGGTGCCGGGCTGGCAACTCGGCACCGTAAAAATCCACTGCCAATCATTAGTGGACCAGAGTTCCACTGTGGTGGCCCCTAACCGGGAAAAGCCGAAAGACATCCATCCACATAAGGGTTATATTATTATGACAGCTACTAAGTAGGGCAGGACGAGCTCGAATGTCACACTGATGGGGGAAGGAAGGAATGTGAATTTAACATGTGTACCAATAATACTTTGTTTTACAGCACAATGAACCACTCGTTTGCCTGATAAAAAGTATATATATATATATATATATATATATATATATATATATATATATATATTTAGAAAGCTTGTGAGGAAACTATTACTCTATTTTTGTTTTACTTGGATCGCTTGTCTGTGTACTTAATAAAGGATTTTTGACTGGCAACAGACTGCCTTCCTTGCTTGGATTACTTTCGAATACTTGGTAATTCTGTACAACTATATATTTTTTATTATTTTTTTTTTTACTTAAGATGAGTTTGAGTTTGCTACTTCTACTATTGTTGCCTGATCAGATTAATATACAGTGATTAGCTAGAGATATATGGACTGAAAATCTTCCACACAGAGAAGTTTCTTACAGTGTTCTGTAATATGAATTACAAAGATATCTGTAAATGAACCATAACACTATACTAAACTTGCCATGGACTACGTATAGTAAAATCAAATTTATTACACATCCAAAAGAAATTTTAATACGCAAACTTTTCAGTTCTTAAAATCATTTTTAACTTCATAGCAGTCCATGTATCTGTCTGGTATCTTCAACTGTCCTTCGTATCTTATGAATTTAACACAATTGCTTATATTGGGCATCTTTACTAGGAAAGTCTGACTAGGCAGGAGCCCATTTTCAGCTAAGGCTCAGGAAGAAAAGCTCCAAAGTATAACAAAATATTTTAAGAACAATAATTTTACACTCTTTAAAAATAATACAAAAACATTTGTTCATTTTAGGACATTTCTAACAGTACAATAACTTCACTTGGAGACATGGCTTTAGAAGTCTTTCTCTCTCTCAAACTATTTTTAATATAACAGTTGTTGTAGTCTGTTTTCTTGTAACATGACTGACACTCCTGTTTATTCTTCATTCTGGACATTTGACTTCAGTGTATTTATCCTGTGCAGTGTCTGCAGTTTATTAGGGTGGCCATGGTGGTGCAGCGGTTAGCGTTGCCACCTCACAACAAGAGGTTCTCTGGTTCGATCCTCGGCTGGGGTGCCTTCTGTGCAGAGTCAGCATGTCCTCCCTGTGGTCGTGTGGGTTTTCTCCGGGTGCTCCGGTTTCTTCCCACATCCCAAAGACATGCTGTAGGTGGATTGGACACTCTAAATTGGCCCTAGGTGTGAGTGTGTGTGGGTGTGTGCCTTCTGTGGAAGGTTGGGCGCCGGGCTGGCAACTCGACACCGTAAAACTCCACTGCCAATCATGAGTGGACAAGTGATCTGCTGTGGTGACCCCTAACCGGGAAAAGCCGAAAGAAGAAGAAGAAGTGTCTGTAGTTTCTTCTGTAGTGCTTACCATTCTGTCCACGAACTACACAGGATTTTCAGATGGAATGCTTTAACTATGTTAGCTTCAGGCAGTGCCCCTGGATTTTGGATTCTTATTTTGTTGCCAATCTGTAAAGCTGGTGAACTTAAAAATATTATGTATATTAAAAAAGAAACACATGCATTCCAAGCTTACAGTCAATTAGAAGAATGAACAAAACAATAGAACAAGAATCATAATTGTGACTAGTGCACTCTCAGCCTGGTTTTAACATTGCTTTACAGCTATTAAATTCAACAATGTAATAAATCATCTTTTAAACAGTGGTGTTTATATAAACTCACTCTGGCTTGCATTGATAGTGCAGATACTCTAAAATAGTACAATAAATCTGAAAAATGGAACGAAATTTATTTTTTTATCAAGAAACATCTTTATTAAATTATTATATATGACATTGGCAATCATACATTTATATAAATGAAAACAAACCACTTTGTTCCTTCTCTGCATGTATTGTTCCCACAGTTCACATTTTTCTGTGTAATTTGCTCCTACCCTTTTCAGAAGATCCCATTTCCAGTTGTTTTGTCTATATTATATTCACTATTTCTAGTAAAGTTGGTTTAGACTTTGATTTCCATTTTCTAGTAATTGCATTTTTGTCAGCAACCATAATTAGATTGAGCAAGGCCTTCTTAGGTCTAGGGAATTCAAATTCTGTACCATAGTTAAAAAAAAAAAATCCTTAGTTACACCAATATGCTCAACTAGTATCTCTGATAGAGCAGTCTGCAGGGAATCTTTAAAGTCTGCCAACTTTATTACATTTTCAGAAAATATGTTCCCAATTACCTCTTTCTTGCTCATCATACCTCCAGCATTTTCTGTCGACTTGAGGAAGAATTCTTTGGAGTCTTCTTGGGGTATAAAAATACCTGTGTAAACACTTTCAGGCAAATATCCTAAATCTTCTAGACTTTGTTGCATATTTGGCAGACATACATATAATCCCCCACTGTTTCTTTGTGATTTGCTTATCCAGTCTCTCTTCCCAATCCTTTCTAACCTCCTCTGACTGATTCTTATGGTTATCATGGAATATTTTATATACTCTATTAATTATTCCTTTTTTAACAGCAGCGTCTGTTCTAGATTCTACTAGAAACTCTACCAGTGCTGGTCTTTCACTTAGGATCCTCCTATTTATTTCTCTTTGTCTATACTCTGATATTAATCCTTGATAGGTAAGGCAATCTCTAACCTACAGCCCAAATAAATTCTCAGCCTCTACCCATTCTATTAATTTTCCCTCTCTAATTATTTGCTCCCAATATCTTAGTTCTTTTGCCAGTTTTCTCCAATAAATTCCAGCCACCTCTTGCTTGTTGTCTGTATCCCTAATTGCAGTCATCCCTATCGGCAGAATTTCCTTTCTCCATTCCTGTGTTGGCTTAGTTCTTAGAATACTTTCTGCCACTTCATGAATATAATATTCTGCATGGTTATTGTTATTCTCCTTAAGGATTTGTATCCAAAATCCCAGTCTCTCCTTGTTTCTTGAGCTTCCCCCTGTTTCATCATCATCCATTTCCACTTTGGATTATATTTTTCTGCTTTTGCTATGTATAGGAGCCTTAATTGTGTAGCCCTGAAATACCCCTTCAAAAATGGAACCAAATTTCAATCATGCATTTACTCCTGCACAAGTCAATATAATTATCACCACTGAGACTATACTTTAACAAACAATAAAATAATACAAACTCTGCAGTGATTATTCAATGACTGTAACTAGATAGGAAAACAATAATGCATTTCTATTGAGAGCCATACAAAAATTAGGTAATGCAACTATTTAAACCTGTCTCGTTTGTTCATTTCTTTAAAAGGGGAATCAAATATGCCAATTACAGGTCATATCTCTCATTGTAAAACCACTAATACCCAGCTGACAGACAAAACATTTATTGAACTGATACAGAGTGATAAGACAAATGCCAGTCACCCATTCTATCTTCTAGCTGTCCCCTAATCTTCAAACCTACCATCTGACTATAAACTATAGTATCATGCAATAATTACATATTTGCAAAGGTTTAATAATATTCTTGTTCTTTTTAAATTTATACTTTCATTAATAGAGCAATTGTGCAAAAGCTATCCAGTAGTACTCTCAGGCAACAAAATATAATTAACATACTATTCAGAACAATTTACTTTTTCTTTATACCCCTTAGATCACACTCTACTAACTCTAACTACATTATGAGAATGCTACCAGCAGAGGGATAAAAAATTATCTTTACAATAAATTTTCAACTTTGCCAGCAAATGCAATGACACCCCCTTCCTATCAAAAACATTTTAATACCACCTAGACTACATGACAGTATACTAAAAAACACCGTTAACCAGTTAAGCACAGTAGATGCAATCCATTTTCAAGTCTGACTCAGGAGCAGTGTCTGATTAAGTGACTTGGTCAGAGTCACACACTAAGTAAATGGAAGCTGTGGGGCTCAAACCTGAACTGCTGCAGAGTTTAGGTCTAGCACTATATAGTCTTATATCTTGGCATCAAACTGCCAGAAGGGCCTCGTGTAAGCTCATTTAATCGACCCTTTGTGTACCACTCAGGGTTACTGTCTAACTTCCAAGTGTTTAAATGTTCACGTTCTGTAATAGTCTCCACCATTAAAAGGAAATATTAAACTAATAATTAAGCCCCCAAAATATGTAGGATATTATACAATATAACTCTTATTGGTAGTATCCCATATTATCTTTAATATAAATCATTAATTGATCCTACATAACCACCTACTGAAAAATTTGCACTGTTTGTAAAGTTTGTAAAGTACAGCTGTCACAAGGAGTTGTTGTTGTTGTGTCTTTCGGCTTTTCCCGGTTAGGGGTCGCCACAGTTGTCACAAGGAGTACAGAATAATAAATAAAATAAATAAGTGAAAGTTATTTCTGTTAACTCCCTTTCTGACTGCAATAGAAGCCTCACACATTACGTAAAACTTTAATTTCCCTTCTTACAGTGGTTTCACTTTTGGTACTAACAACCTCTAGTTCTACTTGCATTTTGAAATATTCCAGCAGAGATACAGTACCTAGAACTGTGATCCAAAGTACCTATACAGATTACCAGCCCCTATGTCCATAACAGTTCAATGTTTACATATCGACATTTGGAAACACCAGTCAGTTGCTAAACTGCTCCACTAATGTTCACGAGGCTTCATTTTTCAACTATGGAAAAACATATACTGCAGATACTAAAGCAAACTGTATACTACAGTAATCCCCACTGAATTTGATATGGAAAAACACCAAGATTCCTGTGCGAAATGGAAAGAAAACGTAGAGAAACTCATCACCTGACTAGTCAGCACCACTAATGCTTCATAATATGCAGTGCATTCCTTCCCACTGCACCAATGCAGACACACACCAACAATTCTCAATCCATTTTCAATATCTGTTTAATTTTCTCAGTATAGTCCAACTGTGCATGCCTCTTTTCTTAATCGCAACTCAACTCATTTATAGGTTCATAGGTATACACTAGGGTAATCACCATTAGGCTCTTTATAAGACTTATTGTGCAACCCAACCCAGTTGTGTACCTATGCCTCATGGATGTTTATTAGGAGGGGGTATGTTAGTTAGGAACTTTCTAAAAGTTATGTGGGATGAGGAATATATTAGTTTGGGTATAGTTACTGTCTGCCTCTGACAATCAGAGACATGGGGGCTGGACCCAGAGTGCATTTCCAGTTTCTCATCCATTGGTCAAGGTTACACTTAAATAGGGTAAGGGATGGACTCTGCTTCACATGGATGGGGAGCCTGTTCCAGAACATGGGGATCCTCTGAGACACCTATCTGTCTTGCCAATATGTGCTATTTATGTCACAGGAAAATTTAAATACTTGGATCTAGTGGTTCTGATACTGTTCATTTTGTGGATGTGCAAAAGGTCCATCAGAGCTGGATCTGAGTATGCCTTGTATGCCATACATAGATCGCCTCTCACTAACATGTAGGAGACTGAGTATAGAGATAATACTGTAAAGTGATCCATATAGGCCTGTTTATACTCTGATTTCTCCTATTAAGGACCCTTTGTGGGCATTCCACCTTTGAATATGTTTGGTTAGGTACATGCCAAAGGGGAAATTATACTCAATAATGGGCCAAATAAGGGTTGACTAAAGTGCCACTATGACTTCCTTGGGCCTGGATGCCATGCCCTTACTTATAAGCTGGGTGACACAGAATGATTTTCTTACTACCTTTGCCACGTGATGGTCATAGGCAAGATTACAATCTACATATGTTCCTAGATCTCTGCAACTCTTAGGGGTGTCTTACTGATGGAGTAATTAGCTAGGGTGGCCATTTTTCCAAAAGGAACTCTACTGTATTTTGTGGCATTGAGTTTTAATTTGTGACTTTGGCACCAGTCATTTGAGTGTGTTATACCCACTTGTAAAATGTTTATGTCATTGAGGGAATATATGATAGATTCCAGTTTTCAGTCATCTGCAAACTTGGTCAGCCAAAGGCCCTTGACATTAGCCTTTACCTCTGAGAAGTAGATGACAAACAGAAGCCGTCCCAGCACAGAGTCCTGAGGTACCCCATGATGACTGTTTTTTCTTGGAGGTGGTCTGATCAGTCGTGACCTCCTGGGTCCTGTCTATGAGCCAGCTGGCAATTCAGTGATTTATGCAGGGGTTTATGCCCTGCTCAGTGAGTTTGTCAACTACACCCAAGTGGGATATTATATGCAACGCTTTAGCCAGGTCCAGTTAGGTGGTATATAATCACAGTTTGGGCTCTATTTACCTACCTATAAACTGCAAAAGCAATTTGAAGGACTTATGGAGGCCAAGTCATCATAGCAGTGCAATAACTGGCTAAGGAGGAGTCTAAACATGTTTCAGTAATAACTCACTAACCACTCAGTAAAAAGAATAGCATTTTCTTTCACTGAATGTCATTATGTCCATCATCTTGCATATAAACATAAAACAGATATGCTGCAAATATATATTATCAAACAAGTATATTATATGTGATAGAATATAATGAACTTTCAAAAATGTACAAAGCATAACATTTCTGGAGCCTTCGTGATAAAAGACCATTTATTTCTCCTGCCATTACATCTACCCAGATTAACTAACAAAGATAGGAAAAGACAGATAAAACTATTGCTGTGTAAGCTCTCCTAATACAGTGATTGTTCAGTTTACTACTGATATTGCATGTAACAGACTGTAATAAACTATCAATGAGCTTATCATCAGTTCTTAATCTTCAATGACTCTTACCACTACAACTTTTCACATTTAAAGAAAAAAAAATTCCTGAAAGCTCTTCCAAATATTACTAATATTCAGTATGCTGACCATCTTTCATTAATGTATGAAATCTGGAATTAGCCAAGTTTGAAGAATCTGACTCACTGTTTCTAACCACATTTCTGACTACAAAACTATAGAGACTACTCAGCACTCTCATCATATCTAAAGACACTACCCCAAGGAAAAAAATATTTACAACATTAGTATACATCAGTTCAAACTTCATTTTTCAAGATTAAATTCTCTCACAGTGCCAAAAATTATTTGCCATTGTTGGATTGTTTGTCCTCAAAAATTGCTGTCCACCCTAACTCAGAGGGAATAGTTAATATGCTTGTTGATAAATCTAGTGCAAATTTTACAACATCACTATAATTACTATGAAACAAGTTCTCTTAGCTCTCTTAAAGCTCTGTCCATGGACCCTAATAACATGCCAGGTTACCTGACTATCAGCACAACAATATGGACTAAAGTCTCTCTAGGTACAGTCCCAAAGCATGGAAGACAACCATAGCAATGCCATTATACAAGTGTTACCCAACCTGGACCCTGGTAACTACAGATCCATTAGTATTTTTAATTGCACATGTAAAGCTATGGAACATATTATCACAGACCTCATTAATCTGGGCATTGAAACTCTCTTAAGCCTGACTTGTCATCAATTTGGTTTTGTTAAAGTCAAGTCCTGCTTCTTTAACCTGTTAACTTATTTGAAGAAGTCACTAAAGCAGTGGATAGTGGCTATGGCATAGCTGGACCTGGCCAAGGCCTTTGAAAACACTCTCCATGCAGGCATTAGTGACAGACTTGTAAATCTGAATATAAATCCATATACCATGTAGTGACTAGCTAACTCATTACCTGTCAGAACCCATGTTGTTAGAATCACAGGTGCCACATCTGAAAACAAAAATGTTACTAGTGGTGTACCACAGGGCTCAGTGTTGGGCCCTCTCACTTCATATCTCTCAGGCCTTCAAGCCAACAATCCTGGCCTATGACAACTTAAACTGGGTGTTGTTATTCATTCCTCCACTGTCTCACAATTGCTACAATATGTTTATACTGTATTAACAGTTAGTGCTAGGGAAATGGTCTCAAACTAAATGTGAATAATGCAGTGTAATTCTTTTTAGTAAAAAAACATTTCCAGATTATACTGCATAGGTGACATAACATCCCTCCAGTCATAAGGGATGTAGGAACGTCTGTTGGTAGTTCCTAACCTTGTGACCACCATGTCTCCTTAGTAGTTAATACAGCCTTCTATCTGGCTAATCTAATTTCCAAAGTTTTAATTCAACTTTACTCATTTCTCATCAGATTAATTATTGAACATAATGCACTTTTTGCATATATTTGTTTAACTGTGTCACTCAACTTGAGAAATCTTGGATATTCCAAATCAAAAAGATAAATGGCTTCAAAATTCTCAGCTATAAAAATGGCAGCCCCCTATCTATACTTGGTTTCCTCTGTTGATTTGAGTCTAGGCCTTTTGAGCCATGAAAAAGCTGACCTTTCTTGACCTCCACTTCCTTTGCAGAACAAATGCTTCCTTAAAAGACCTACACTTTCAGCAACAGATAAGACATTAGCATGCTAGATTCATATCTCAACATATCCAACTCCTTTGAAAGAAACTTTTACATCTCAAGCAATGGAGATAAACCTAGATTAATTGCATGGGCAGCCTCAAATTCTTCTCTGGTCTACCTTATGTTGCTTTCACTTAGGTTGGGGAGAATGTCCAGAATACTTTACTGGTTAAACCTATAATGGTCTGTAGAGTGATTCCCTAGTACCATCTAGAAAAACAGTTGAAGTGAATGGGCTAGATCATGCAAGATTACAGTGTTATCAGCAGTATAGGCATGAATTAATAATTCTTCCCCAGCAATGCCAACTCTGTCAGTGCAGATCCTGGCTGGTGATCTGACAACCTCAAAAACACCTGAAAGATAACTTCTATTTGTTAGCTGCAGAAAATGAGTACTTTCCTATTATATATCCTAGGCTCAAGCTATGAATCACGGTCCAAGCAGATGGCACAGTAATGTGCTTTAGATAGCGGATTCAGGCAGATGGCCTATCAAGCCCACCAGATAGAAAATATGTGAATTGTATTCTAACAGACTGGTCTTGATGGAGGATAACCCAGCTGTTATCCCACTGCAGAGGGATCCCCTAAAGATAGATCAAAACCTTCTTTGATGCCTTATACAATAATTAGAACAATACAACTGAACTATGAATACCTCACAGACAGGGAAGGAGAGAGTAGGTGTACTCCCATATAGAATATCATGAGTGTACTAGGAAGCCTTGTATTGCACATGCTAATTAGCAGTCCTTTATTTAACAGGCAGATGGACTTTTCATAGGGTCTAGTTTAGCTGAGCAGCCAACCAGGCAGTACAAAGGAATTCACTTTAAAAAAAAACAGGTTATGGTAGAAATGAGACAAGAAGAAAGGACAGAGACAGGACAAGCTACAAATAGAACATTTTAGGGACAGTAAACACCTAATGCACAGCTTTTTAAACAGATATGACTGGTGGCACAGGCAAAGTCAACGGTGCCAAGACTGAACAGAAGAAGACAACGTCAAGGAGATTAAGACTAAAGGTCTAAAGGAAAATACTTGAGGAAAACATCAGGGAGATTAGACAAAGAAATGTGGCTGGAGCATTTCTCCCCAGGCCTCCGCTGAAAATTGGCTCGTTCCAAATCGGACTTTCCCTGGTAAATAAATAAATAAATAAAAATTAGGTCTGAAGGCCTACAGGAAAATACTTGGAAAATCAGTAAGGTCATAAGGGCATACCTAAAAGGATAAAATGTGGAACTCAGCTAAATTAAATAACTACTCTAAATGCATTTCCTTTCCGCAGAATATATTTTCTTTCTACAGAATAATCACTATACTTCTACTTAGGAAATAGCAGTTTCTTCCTGTCCATGGCATTTCTATTCTAGTTAGCATCTGTATGTAGGGAATGAATGAAATCATATGTTACTTTTGCTTGCTCTTATCTTACATAATTTCACTTTGATAGTTTGTTGTCAAGGAAAGCAATCAAAATAAGTTACTTGCAGCTTTTTTTTCATTCCACCCTCTCTAGAGTCACGAAGATGTGTGCTGTCATTTACAGATGCATTTTCCTTTCCTTGAGGCTAAAAATCTGCTGAGCCTTTTGTAATCTAAAGGTGAAAAAAGATGAAAAAGACTGATGGCAGTTTCACTAATTAGCTGAGTTGTACAAACCTGGAATTGATATTGTGGCTAACTAAAAGAAAGAAGGTGGGAGAAAGCCTGTTATCTCAGCTATTTCTTTACACTTCTACAGGAGCTTTTCACACTGTGTAAAAAATGTAGGGAAAAATATGAAAGCATCAGTGCACACCAGCCAATAACGGTTTACCTTTAAATGGACGAAAATCACTCGTGCGATTGCTCATATGAGCGAATCATAAGCATGAAACACAAAACCGCGACAGTTTCCAATGTTCGAAAATCAGCAAATCAAAAAGCAGATTCGCTGATTTTCAAACACAAAAGTCGAATACATAATGTAATGAAGTGTAATGCAGGGGGCAAGCCCCACTGCACCCCCCACACCCCTCTACTTTAATATACTAACTCCAAGATCGCACTACAGTGGGGAAATGGTCCATTTTCCGATTCCCACTATAGTGCAATCCGCCCCAAAATGCCGAATCTGCAACGAGCGAATGTCACTGTGCATTCGCTCATTGCACATTTGAAGCATTTTGTGTTCGTCGTTTGCAAACTTTGCAAACGTCCTTTTGAACATCTGTTGTTCGCCTGTGTGCAGAACGCACATATGAAGGTAAACCATCAATAACACTTTTGTTGAGGATTCTCAAATTTAACAGCAATGCTCACTGGAGTTGTGAACTGACAAATGAGACTAGGTGAATTAATCTCATCAGATTTGCCTTCAAGAGACATTATAAGCGAAAGGTAACCTTCCAAAAAAAAAAAAAAAACATATCAGGATGCCTGCTTCTATGGAGGCATTTGAGTTCAGGAAAAAAGACAAACATAGCAATAAGTTGTTATCATGCTTTAAAACTTAAAAACTTAACAACAAGATAATGACAAGATAAGGGATATATCTTTTTCAGTTTCTGCCCATAATTGTTCTTTAATTTAAAAAGTGGCAAGACAGAAATGTATCAAGTGAAAGCATGAGGCAAAAGAAAGGAACAGTGCAAGTTAAATGAAGAGGGAAATGGAACTGGGTGTTCAGGCTGAATGGCGGGATTGGTTTCCTTTAGAAAGATGGGAGGAAGAGGGTACGGATCAATTTGGTCTAAGGTGACATTTCAGAGAAGAATGTGGCAGCTAAAGAGAGGGGTAGACCATTTTGTCAAGGAGGGACTGGTGTGAATGGGAATGGAGAAAAGAGATTCTGTCAATAGGGATGACTGCAATTAGGGATACAGATAATAGGCAAGAGGGGGAGGGAATATATTGGAGAAATCTGGCAGAGGAAATAAGGTACTGGGAGCAAATAACTAGAGAGGGAAATGTAACAGAATGGTAAGATGCCAAGAACTTATTTGGACTGCAGGCTAAAGATTGACTTCCATATCAAGGAAGAATATAGGCAAAGAGAAAGAAATTGGGGGTCCTAAATGAAAAAACAGCACTAGTAGAGTTTTTAGTAGAATCTAGAACAGAAGTTGTCATTAAGAAATGAATAATTAGTAGGGCATATAAACTATTGCATGATAACTATAAGAATCAATCAGAGGAGGTTAGGATGGACTGTGAAGAGCGATTAGATACGCACATCACAAAGAAACAATGGGGGTATACGTATGTCTCTCAAATATACAACACAATCTAGAAGATTTTGAATCTTTTCCTAGAAGTGCTTACATAGGTATTTTACACCCTAAGCAGACTTCAAGGAATTTTTTCTCAGGTAGACAGCAAATGTATGGAGGTGTGGTGGGGCAGAAAGGGGTAACTGAGAACATATTTTCTGGGAGTGTAATGAGTTGGTAGACTTTAAAGATTCCCTGGAGACTGCTCTGTCAGAGATGCTGGGTGAGCAAGTTGGAGTGACTAGGGAAATACATTTTTTGAGCTATGATACAATCTCGGGATTGCCTAGACATATTAAGGCCTTGCTGAGTCTAATTATAATGGCTGCCAAAAAAGCAAATACAGGAAAATGGAAATCAAAGTCTAAACCAACTTTACTAGAAGTAGTGAAGATAGTAATAGAGTTAAACAACTTCGAAAAAACAGCCACCAGGTACCAAAAGAAACTAGTAAGACAATCCAAGTGGAAGTGGTGGAAACTATAGAGTTGAATTTTAAAAGAATTCCGGCTGATTCTTGGTCCTGTGGTGCCTTGGAGAGTTAAACAACTGGAACTGGGATCTTTAGAAAAGGGTAGGGGCTAATTACATAGCAAAGGTGGTATCATACATGCAGAGGAATAACGAGGTTTAAAAGAAGGCAGGATTTGATTGAGCTATGTAATGGTTGACTAACAGTGATTGGATATGTTAAACATGATGTATAATGTTTGCAGCTACAGTTGTGTTGCACAGTTTGGAATGTATAATGTTTGCCAATGAGAATGTGTCACTATGGTTTATTGTCATTTATATAAATGTTACATGGTCTATGTCATACATGATAATTTAATAAAGATGTTCCTTGTTTTAAAAAAAGGAGGGACTGGTATGCATGGTTTAGCAAAAGGAAGGCAGACAGGACCATGAATGGCATGAAGAAACAATTATGGAGATAAGACAGCAGGACTAGTCAACAAAAATTAAGCTGTGAAATAGAAGAAGATTCTGCTTCTTTTTCTTCTGGTAATAAATACCATACAGAGACTGTATCTATGAAACCTTATCCAATGTTGCAATGGAAAATGCTGGAGAGAAGGAAAGGAGCATGAGAGTTGACTAGAATTGAGGGCACATTGTAAATGAAGGAGAGGCAGGATTTGGGAGATGGAGATGAACAGGAATAAAACCAGTAACTTAAATTGGGTTTACAATGCAATAATTATATTTGTGAAATATGACAGAAGAAAATATGAAAATATTGGACTTTTTTCAGAATTTGTTGGACTTGTGGGGGACTCTAAAGCATATGCCCTACTTCACGTCATTAATGTTCAGAAAAGTGCTTTGGGAAGGGAAGAGGAGGGACAAAATTAACTCTATGAAAATATTTTTTTCTGAAATAGTACTATTTTTGTGGTGTGTTTCTCTTTACATGCTATAAAGTAAAGTTTTCTCAGTTTTAAGTGTAATAGGGATTGTAAACAGGTGCTGCTGCTGTTTTTTTTTCTTTTCTTTCTCCCTTCTCCCTTTCTTCTTGTTCAGTTTTGGGAAATGTAGCTACTGCAATGTAAACAAAAAAGCTGGTTAAAAAAGCATGACAAGAGAATAATGAATGTGCCTTTTCTCATTCTTGCATAGGGGAATGACTGGATTAAGGGCATTAGATTGATTTGGTAACAAGTTTTAAGAGACAGCAAGTAAATGAAAAAAGAATATCAAATATTATGAGGCTTTTTTCTAGCAAATACATGTTTGCTTAGTAGCAATTTTGCAGCTGGTCTTCATGTTTCCTTGGAAACAATCTGATAAAAAGAAACTGTCTGGTTCTCATGTCTCCATGGAGACAATCAGATAAAGAGAAACTGGCTACAGTCTGGTGGAGAGTGATTGGCTGAGGAAAAAAAAAGAAAAGAGAAACTGGCTAGGATATAAGATTCTCTGAAAACATTCAGTGGTTTTGCCAGCTAGGAAAGCTATAAAGCTAATACAAAACCAATTAGCACGTAGTAGAAGCACAGGCTGTACCATGTGTTTTATCATACTCAGCCTTTCTTTTAGGTTAACTCAAGTCTGTGAGTGTGGCTGTCAGTCTGGGACTTTTGTTCCTATTAGGAGGGTAAAAATTCAATATTTGAAGATATACAGTTGATATAAAAAGAGTACACACCCCTGTTAAAATGCCATGTTTTTGTGTTATAAAAAATGAGACCACAATAAATCATTTCAAAACTTTTCCCACCTTTAAATTGACCTATAACCTGTACAATTCAATTGAAAAACAAATTTGTTAGGGGAAAATATATAAAATAAAAAATGTACAATAAGCTGGTTGCATAAGTGTGCACACCCTTGAACTAATACTTTGTTGAAGAACCTTTTGATTTAATTACAGCATTCAGTCTCCTTGGGTAGGAGTCTATCAGCATGGCACATCTTGACTTGCCAATATTTGCCTACTATTCCTTGCAAAAGTGCTCCAAATCTTTCAGATTGTGAGGGCATCTCTTGTCCACAGCCCTCTTCAGGTCACCTTTTGACTTTACTAGACTGAGGTTAACCTCCTGTATCACAGTTTCCACTGTTAAAATATATACATTTAAACAGTTACAATAGTGCATGTACATTTCTGTTCTCTTCCAGTAGGGCACACTGTGGATACATTTTAAATACAACACTTTTACAAATACTTTTTCAACACAAACATCTGTACGGAGCAGTTTGATATAGACATGACATACATTTCTAATACATTTGTAACACAAACATCTTATATAAATTATTTAGATATTCACCAATGACATATAATTATTTACAAAATTCCAGCTAGCTGTGCTGGCAGTATCTCCTTTTGTCACAACGGTAATCCAGAAAAGCTGACTCTATTTGCAGATGATATTATTTTATACCTGACAAAACCATTACAGTGTTGTAGAACATTTTCAGACAGTTTCAAATCAGTTCGAGATACAAAATTCATGAAGCTAAAACATAGGCAATAGCGGTAAATTATGTACCCACACACAAATTGGTTTAGCAATATCCTTATTTATGGGGAAATGATAAGGTGAAGTATTTAGGAGTATGGATTAAAAATTATTCTGATGTGACAGCTAAGGATATGTGGGAAGAGACTAAACAAAAGATAATACAAAAACTGAGAAAATTTAATGTTTGTTATATAAATATGGATAGTAAGATACAAGTAGTCAAAATATTGTTTGTCCCTTTAGTCTTATACACAGGCCAGGCATATTTTTATCAGCCAGAGGAGAGATTGTGAATAGCAATTCATAAAAAGCTGAAGGACTTTATCTGGGAGGGGAAGACGGCAAGAGTCAAGTGGGATAAGCTGATTTTTCCAATATAACAGGGCGGATTGGGATTACCCAATTTGAAGGAGTATTTCAGAGCTACACAGTTAAGGCTGTTATACATAGCATGAGCAGAAAACTATAATTCAAAATGGAAAGGGATGATGTTGAAACAGAGGGGAAGCTCTAGAAACAACGAGAGACTGAGATTTTGGATTCAGGCCTTTAAGGAGAATAACAATAATCATACAGAATATTATATCCATAAAGTAGCAGAAAGTATTCTAAGAACTAAGCTAACATGGAAATGGAGAAAGGAGAGTCTGCTGATAGGGGTGAATGTAATTAGGGATATAGACAGTAGGCAAGAGGGGGCTAGAATTTATTGGAGAAAACTGGCAAAGGAACCAAGGTATTGGGAGCAAACAAATAGAGAGGGGAAAGGAAATAGACTAGGAAGAGGCCAAGTATTTATTTGGACTGCAGCTTAGAGATTGCCTTCCCTAGCAAGGATTGATATCAGAGTATAGGCAAAGAGAAAGAAATAGGGGGGTCCTAAACAAAAGTCCAGCACTGGTAGAGATTTTAGTATAATCTAGAACAGAAGCTGCCATTATAAAAGGAATAATTAGCAGGGCATGTAAAATATTGCATGATAACTCTAAGAATCAATCAGAGGAGCTTAGAAAGGATTGGGAAGAGAGATTTGATTAGTAATTCATAAATAAACAATGGGAGGATATATATATATATATATATATATATATATATATATATATATATATATATATATATATATATATATCTCCCAAATATGCAACTAAATCTAGAAGATTTAGGATTTTTGCTTGGAAATGTTTATGTAGATATTTTTATACCATAAGGAGACTCCAGAGAAGTTTTACTCACGTAGACAGCAAATGTTGGAGGTGTAACGGGTAGAAAGTGGTAATTGGGAACATATTCACTGGGAGTGCAGTGAGTTGGCAGACTTTAAGGACTCCCTGTGGGATGCATTGTTGGAGATGCTGGGCGGGCAGATTTGGTGTGACAAGGGAGATGATTTTTCTGAGGTATGATACAGAATCAGAATTGCCTAGACAGTGTAAGACCTTTCTGTCTCTAATTATGGTGGCTGCCAAAAAAGCAGTTGCTAGAAAATGGAAATCAAAATCTGAACCAACTATATTAGAAGTAGTGAATATAGTAAGAGAGATAAAACAACTGGAATTGAGATATTTAGAAAAAGGTAGGAGCAAACTACATAGGAAAACATGGGAATTGTGGGAACAATACATACAGGGAAGGAATGAGGTTTAAAAGAAGGCTGGACTTAAATGAGCTATGTAATATTTGACTGAAAATGATTGGGTAAATTATAAGTGATGTATAATGTTTGCAACTGGGAGTGTTTCAGTATGGTTTGTGATGTAAAATGTTTGCAACTAGGATTGTGTCGGTATGGTTTATTTTCATTTATATAAATGCATGATTGCTTATGTTATAAGTGATGGTTTAATAAAGATGTTTCTTGTTTACAAAAGGGTCAAGAATTGAATAATTTATGTAATATTGCTTAGGTTATATGATATATAGGATCTACCTGAAAAGAGCGAAAGCTGAAAACGCCAACAAGGAGAAGACCGACACCGGAAGACCGACAACGTAAATGATCGACAGTCCAGAATCCCAAAGCTGAAAACACCGACATGCGAAACGAGCATGACTGTGTAAGTATGCGATAGTGACGGACTTTAGGATTAGGGTGCAGGTAAGGTAAGTGTGCGATAATGACGGACTTTAGGGTTAGGGTTTGGGTTAAGGTTAGTGCATAGATAGTTGTGTATGTAAGGTTTAGTGTAGGTTTGTAAGGTTTTTGGTGTGCTTGTGTTGTGTATGTTTTTCAGAAGTGGATTTGTTTTGTTTTGTTGAGTTTCGGGATTGTGGTTTGTCAGGCATTTACAATTTCGGGTATTTCAACTTTCGTTCTTTTTGTGTCGGTGTTCTCGTTGTTGTGCTTTTAGCTTGTCTATCATTTCAGATAAATCTGATATATAGCAATATATGAGAAGCACAATGTTTGTTAATGTTAACTTGTTAATACAGTTTGATTACTTTTACATAAATGTGAACATGCCTATGTCACAAGTGATAATTCAATAAAGGTGTTTAAAAAAAGACAGCAAGACTAGTATAAGGACTCTTGGGAAGTAAAAAAAAGACAACAGGACTAGTATAAAAACTCTTGGGAAGTAGGGATGAAAGAGAAACTAGGTAAGAGGGAGAGAGCAGTGGAGCTAGAGGTAGGAAGATGTTGGCAGTTAAGAATCAGAACAGCAGTATGGGGAGTCAACATACTGCTGATGGCCAGCTGGTTAGGAAGAATAAAAATGTAGACAGAGGAAGAAAGAGAGGACAAGGTGGGTGAGCACAGAGGGTGACTAGCCAGGACAGAGCTTTAGGATGACAGCTGAATGTGAAGGAGGAAAAGAAAGTAGGGATATGGAATTTATTATAGGATTATGAGTATAAATCAAACATAAGGATCTCTGGTGGTGGATGAATTAGTTGCTGAAGTACTGTGTACAGAAGGAAAATGAAAAAGACAAGTTTGGTGGAAGGGAAAATTGTCATGAGCCTTACCATTCCCAGAATAGTCTGAATAGTGGAATAGTGGCCAAACTGTAACAACACCACTGGGTACTCTTTTCAAGTCATAGTCTAAGCACTGGCTTCATCCCAGCTGAATGGAAAACAGCCACCGTTATCCCCTTGCACAAAGGTGGTGCTTCCACTGACCTCAGGAACTATAGACCTATTAGCCTGACTAGCCTTGTCTGCAAGGCTATGAAGTGAATCATCATGGACCTTATCAAAAAAGATATAGGTCAGTGATGGCAAACCAATGACACACGTGTCAAAGGTGACACACCATAACGTTTTGGGTGACACACCAGTGTTCACCAACACCCAAGTTTATTTATTTGTTTGTTTATTTGTTTTATTTTATTTTACGTTTGTTAACCTGTATAGCCCTTCTGGGTGTGAGCCCATTTTCAGCGGAGGCCCGGGGAGAAAAGCTCCACAAAACAATACTTACACAGGCAATAATGTAATAGGAACAAATACAGTAATATTTTAAAGTAAGTATAAATATACATAAGCATCATTAGGTGTAACATCAAATCTATAAGATAAAGTAATGTTATACGTCAACAGAAAAGCATAATCAAATTGTTAGGAAGCAAGAGTTATTATTATAAAAAAGTTATATAAAGATATATATTAAGTTATATATTATAAAAGTTATATAAAGAGTTATTATAAGTTATCAAAGAAAATGAATGAACAAAAATACAAGAAATATGTGACCCTGTATTTATTAAAACTCAGCAACAAAAAAGTCATTAATTGATGTTAATCAAATGAAATGCAATGTGTTCCATATTTTTTCAGTTTAATTCAAAATTACTACTAAGTATGGTAATTTTTGGTGCACTATTTTAAGCCCAATTATCAGTGCACATATTGTTTTCTCTATTGTAAGTCAGTGATTTTTCTTTTTCTTTTATAAAACATAGCAGCACACGATTGGATTGTATATTTTAAATAAATGAATATGTAAAGAATTGTTTCTCTTTTGTTCAGGGGGATGGTGATACGCCAGCAGAGTCAAGATAGGCATTCTCCAAATTTTTGACGTGCCGAGCCTAAAAGGTTCACCATCACTGATATAAGTGATCTCCAAACATTGACCGTATTCATTTTGGAGTTGTCAAAGGGAGATTATGCCTGTTAAATCTGGTGGACTTCTTTGAGACAGACACCAAGACCCTGGATGACTGGACATCTGTGCATACAGCCTACCTAGAATTAGCCAAGGCTTTTAACACTATACCCCTCTCAGGCATCATTGACAAACTCACCCAGCTAAGTATCAACCCTTATATCATTAGGTGGGTCGCAAACTGGCTCACTGATTGAACCCATACAGTCAAAATAGGGGAATCCACCTCCAAAAGCAGACTCGTAACTAGTGGTGTTCCACAGGGATCAGTCCTGGGACTTCAACTGTTTGGAATCTATTTCTCAGATGTACAAGCAAAAACTAAAGGTCTGTGGCTGACAAAGTTTGCTGATGGTTGCAAACTGGGAGCGATCATAGAATCTCCAAACAATGTCAACATCCTACAAGAGGGTCTTATGCAAACAAATGATTGGTGCCAAAGTCACAGCATTAAACTCAATGCAAAAAAATGCACTATCATCCCTTTTAGGGCAATATTCCTGCTAACTACCACATCAATAGCAACACCCTATGGACGCAATCGGTAGATAGAGACCTGGATGCACAGGTTGACAACAACCTTACCTTTGATCACCATGTCTCCAGAGTGGTAAGAAGGGCATTCTATATTGCTCATCTCATAAGTAAGGGAATTGCCTCCAGAAAAAAAGAAGTTATAACCTCCCTGTTCTCTTCCCTCATCAGGCCAGTAATTGAGTACAATGCCCCTTTTGGTATATACCTTTCCAAGTACCAGCAACAATTGGAGAGACCACAAGGGTTACTCACAAGAAAAATTCAAGGTCTTCAACATCTGTCCTATGTGGATCGGCTGAAATCTCTGTCACCTTATTCTGTTTCATTCAGACTACTCAGAGGTGATCTCTGCCTTGCGTATAGGGCCATCTCTGACCTTACTTTATTGGCTATGATGTATATCAGCAAGTCAAATGGCACACAGGTTACTTGCTCTAAAGACCTTAACCTGGTATGTGGCACTAATAGTACCTGCTGGAGGGACATATTTGTCTCCCAGAGGTTACCATATCTTTGGAACAGACTCCCACTTCATGCCAAACAGAACACCTCATTGGCCCTCTTCAAATGCAATTTGGACGATTTGATGGATTACTGTAAATTCACCCAGTGGTTCTACCCGTGTCTCTCTTCGACAGGGGCAATAGGTGCTGATTGTGGAAAGAAGGGTAACTTGGCTAGGCTTGTAAGGGCCCTAGGGCCATCAGCCTAGTAACTTCCTGTTATCTTATGATCAAAAGAAAGAAGATGCTCATATACAGTGGTCCACATGGGAGCAAACTACCTGAAGAAGGAAACTGTGGAAGAGACAACAGGGAGGATCAATTAATTAGGGAGGAAAATGGCAGTCTCAGAATTGCTATCTGCATGGATGGCCAACATTCTCAAGAAACAGAAGATCAATCAATCCATTTGAATGCTCACTCAGATAATGCAGTAAACAGTAAGGGATTAATACAGTAGGTGACTGTCAGAGTACAGGGAATTATTCTAGCTGGAAGTAGTTCCTTTCAGTCAACTGGTAATGGTGCAATTGAAATTGGTTGGAAAGGTACATCAGGATGACTGTACAGGAAGATAACTGGTACAAACTGATGGGAAACTAGATAAAAGATATTGAGAACAAGGGAAGTTCAAGAAGAAATGGCAAACAAGAAGGCAACAGGAAAATATCAGCATGTATAGAAGAGAAACACCAAGGACAAGAAGAGATTATGTGATAGACAAAAATGTAAAAGAAGGAGGCAAGGATAATAAACAGCATTGGCATGGTGCACAGCAATACCAGAAGATGGCCAATACTGAAGTACCAATAGCTAACAGCACTGCAAATGTGTTAAGGGTAACCATGAAACAGGCATCAGCAACAAGAGGGACTGGAGATGAAAATCATAGGGTGGACATTTGTTTAGGAAGGGCATAGTAGGCAAGGATGGAAGGGGTACTGTAAGATATGTCAGGGAAGGATTATACTGAGAAGTAGAAAAATGAAAGAAGGGGAAAAGAAAGCTGAAGAAAAAAGACGGAGAGGAGTTCACCATCAGTTTTCTGTTATTAAAGTTGCTTAAGAGTAAAATAGAGAACTAGTGCACTGATATAATCTGCATTCTACCGAGTGAAACTGCCAATGAGGAGGAGCTGGTTAAGAATATAATTTGAAGGCATGGCAGATATGATGGAAGTAGTTATGATGAGAGACATCAATGTGTCAGAAGAAGGTTAGAGAGCTCCAGCATTTATGGCAGGTAGAGATTTCAGTGGTGGAGAAACAGTTGGTAGATGTCCTGTCATCAGGTTTCTTGTGATTCTTACAGCAGAACAGGCTGCTTAACAAATTCTAATATTCAGATTCAGATTCAGAGTAGGCAGCTCTTTATCATATTAACATGATTCGATGACTGGGGTTCTAGGGTAGTTAATAATGATAACTTTGTGGATGTGACACATATGAACAGTGGTAAACCCACTGATTTGGTTTAATCTCAGAATGCTATGTGGAAAAAAATGAGCAGGTTAGGAGTAGCCATCAAACTGTATAGATAGGTGATTAGAAAAAGATGCTGTTGACTAGAAAAAAGATGCTGGTTGAGTGGGTGGTCTCTGTGCAGAAACAGATTACAAAACAGTGTTCTATATGGATCAGTTTTGTAGTTATACCTTATTTAATTTGCTCATCTTTGATCTCACACAAGGTAGAGTAATTTGGATTAATCTGTTGGCAGAAGACACCAAGACTGTGAGGGAACAAATATCTGAGGTACTATCTTGGGACGAGAACTGAAGAGGCTACTAGCTTGGTCCAAGAGGTGGTAGCTCAATTTCATCCCCTCCAAGTGCATGGAAATGCATCTGGGGAAAACCCCACTGGGGCAATATTTATTCTTGGGGTCATTCTGAAAACCATGGAACAGAAGGACTGATTACAGAAGGCAAGAACGATCTAATGAAACAAGAAAAGGCTGCAGCTAGTGCAAATAAAATGTTAGGTGCACATCCAGGGTTGCAGTATCTAGAGAGAGGATGGTTATGATGGCTCTCTATTAGGCTGTTCTGACACCATGACTGGAGCAATTTGTACAGTTCTTCAGGCCTTTCAGGGAGAAGGTCATACTACTGGACAAAGGTACAGACAAAGGCAATAAGGATAGTGAGGAGGGATGGAGGAATGCCTTATGAAGAAAGACTTAAGGAACTAGATAGTCTTGTTTGATAACAGGAAAAATATAATGTAATTTACTACAAAAGGCAAAAATAACAATGTTTGATGTGATTAAGATAGAAAAAATGAAAAGATGGGTAGAATGGGGCTTAGTACCATAAGGGGAAAACCAATTTTAATCTGCACAATGGAAAGCATTTTGTAACTAAGTAAGTGACCTATAAAATTACATGCCAAAATGTGTATGCAAAGGATAATACAATTAGGACATTTAAAAATGGGATAGCATTACTGAGTAGACATCTTACCATAACTGGATATTGATGAGTGGCCCTTGATAATTCATGAGGAAACTCTGCTGCTGGTGAGGTCCTAATATCCAGAGAGACATTCACGGCTGAGCACCATTCCCCACCACCTCAGCTGGGCTAGTATCACCCTTCACTTGGGTGTCCACCTGTGCCCAGTATAAAGGTGGCATATATTTGGCTATTTTTGGTTCTTTATAACCCCCATATCTAATCTGGTTTGGCATGCATGCACAAGAAACAGTGTTACGTGCAAATACCCAGGGGAAAACCTACTTGCCTGTATTAGATGAAAGAAAAAGTGCAGCAGCAAAATAATGTATGGTCAAGGAATAATAGATGAAGGGACATAAACGTTTAGAGGGACTCAGTACTACAGTGATAATCATATGCAAACATCTATAATTACAATATAGATTCAGCCTGCTGTTCATCATTATAGTCATAACCTTAGGGAAGTTTAGTGGAGCTGGACATCCCTGCATATAAAGATGAGGGTAGCATGCCCATCAAGATTGAAAACAATGTCCAGGCCTTAGAATGCCTCCTAAGGACTGACCCCATAGCAGTAGGTTTGTATATTGCTCCTACAAGCAACATACCCACATTTTATAGCATGCTTTTCCAACTGTATCAAGGTGTCAACTTACTGGAGCATGGTAGGTTTCCTACTATTATTCTGCACTCCCTCACAATTTTCCAATAGTTGTTTCAGGACAAGCTCTTGATATTTAAGAATGTGGGTTTAGTAACTGAGAAACCTTTCATTTAATATCAAGCAAGCTACAACCAAGGAAGGTGGCATTTTGACTCTATATTGCATCCAGGAAGCATGAACGTATGCTTATTATGTTTATTCCACTAGGTATTTAAATCAAGTTTGAGTGGTTCCTCTAATGTTTCATTAATTTACTCTTCTCTTTGAAACTGAAGTTACAGCTATTAACTGAAGGCATTTTACTATTTGCACCACTTTCCAAGTGATTCTGTGCTGTGCCTGTCTATTTAAAATCATTGTTTGTGGATTCTGTCACATTTCTGCATTTTTATGTTTTGTTTTTTCTGAATTTGAAGCTATTGCTATTAATTGAATTAAGAGTTTGCACTGCTTTTTAATTGGTTTCTGTGCTAAGTGAATTAATCAGCGTAGCTGCAATTTTTTGATATGTCTTTGGTCACCTTTCAAACATATATGAAACAGCTGGTTTTGGCCATCATGTGTGTCATCTAGAGCCTGTGGTGGTTAAACCTGGTGAGAGTGGGGATGATTGCTGCAGTTCTGGGAAAATACCCACTACTGGTTAGAGCTTTAGTGTTTTTTTTATTGGTTCTTTCATTTTTTTCTGTATATTGTGATGAGATGCACTTAGTGCAGCAGGTCTGCAAAGTATACACCACAAATACATGTACCTTCAGTTGTAACTATATCTAATATAACCCCTGCTATGTTTAGGTGCAGCAAACTATACATAGCTGCATAATGTGCAGAGCTGTGCACCTATTACCTTAGAAGCACCTCATAGTAGCCCCTTGTGGCAATATATATTGCACAACTTAGCCCATAACAGCTACAAATAGCTCAATACTAATGTTAACTAAGGCTCCTGAGCTGTGCTATCACAGTCACATGTACATCCAAGTTATTCATTTACTTAAATAGGCATACCTGAAACATCCACCCCCTTAAATGACAATTGTCTTAATTGTAAATTTATGTTATTTAAACTCTGCAACTCTCTTTACTGATGGCGCACTGGTGCAGCAATTTGCATTGTCGCCTCACAGCAAGAGGTTCTCCAGTTCAATTCTCAGCTGGGGTGCCTTCTGTGTTGAGTCTGCATGTCCTCCATGCATTCGTGTAGGTTTCCTCTGGGTGCTCTGGTTTCCTCCCACATTACAAAGACATGTCTGGAGCATTTCTCCTCAGGCCTCTGCTGAAAATTGGCTCATTCCAAGTCAGACTTTCCCGGTAAACAAATGTTAAACAAATAAATACATAAATAAATAAATCCATCAAATGTAACTTCACACTGGACAATATGGAAGGTCATCTTATTTATTTCCATTCTTTTACCATCCTCATCACATTAGTTTTCCAAAAGTAGTGTAGCAACTGCATCAAGCTTGGCGATGAACTCATACTAAACACAAACAATTCTGTTAGTGATAGCAGCAAATATTTAGGAAATATGGAGGCATTACCCTCACAAAAATGCACAGATAGAGCATTGCACTAACACATCACATGCTATGCACCCATTCCTGGCAAATATTGCAATGATACATGCTGACACCGTAATGACCAAGTCTCAGCAAAAATCAAAATCTAACATTAGAGCACATATCTCACATTTAACAGTCGTCATGACAGAAAGGGTTTCCATTCCAGTATACCACACCACTCCACAAACAAAAATATTCTACTGATTGATGAATCCGTAGTGTTAGTCACAGAGTCCCTATTCACTATACTGGGCAACGTTAGGGTGACAGTGAGTTCTCTATCAGGTACCATGATCTCAGATGTCTCAAGGACCTTTAGGACCCTTACATCAAACAAATATAACTAAGACATGGTAGTCGTGCTTGTGGGAGTGAAAAACATTGAGGAAAATTTAGAGAAACTTGTCTCAGCTCTCTGAACAGAAATGCAGGCAAGGCCCTGACACTGACTGGAATCCTTCTTTCTCTCTGAATGATCTGCAAATGATGCCTAGGTACAAAAAAAGATGACTGGCTTCAACAACTGGCAAAAAAAATTGGTGTCATTTGGGAGGGGGGCAGTATCTGTCAGCATGGAGCATGATGCCTCCCTGTCCTACTAGCATTGCAAAGGATAGTCTGCACTTCCCATTCAAAGGCTATCACATATTGTATAATGCCTTTGCTGTCCAATAGTGCCTTTTTGTGAAAGCTCAGTTATGAGCATTCCAACATAGCAAATGTATCACTATCAAAACAGTAGCTGTTACTTTGGAGCAACAGTTCCTACTGGGAGGGCTAAACTTAATTTTTTGAAGATATAACTAGTTTTCATGTTTCTTCTAAGTTAATAGTGGATAGGGGTGTTCAGAATCTATATTCAGTTTTTGTTTGAGGGTTTTCATTAAAACAAAAAGTCTTGAAAATGTGGCATAGGTTCAGTTGGAGAGGAGAAACAACTGTATAAAAGATCAGCCTGCCAAACATTACAATGTATATGTAACATGAAAGTTGGAAAATCAGATTAAAAAAACTGACATATAGAATAGGTGGGAACAATAGCTTTTTACTGTAATCGTTATGCAAGTCATATTATCTTGGTATGTAAATGGCCTTACAGGTCAGACAAAAAGGAAAGAGCACAGAATTTATTACAAAATGAAGAGCAAATAGCAATGTGCAGGAAACACAATGGGAAAGAAATGAGCATGTGAATTTGGCAAGTAAAGGATTTCAGGATGGATATTCAGGAGACTTTCAGGGACCAATGAATATATGAGTAATAATAATTGGTAGAGGGGCTCCAATACTGATAGAAGAAGAAAGAAAAGACAGTAGTGGTAGATTTATGGTAGTAAGGGGCTACTGGCAAGGGAGAAGGATTACACTGGCATGTATTTATATTCATCCAAAAATTGCTATTATGGATTTTGAGAAAACTTTCGGAGAAATAATCAGCTTTCAGCAGAGAATATTACTTATAAGTGGGGAATGGAACTTGATTTGCAACAGTGAGGATGTATAAGGGGTACATAGAAGGGAAAATATAACAAAAGAGGGTAGATTTCTGAAGAAATTTATGAAAACATTTGGTATGAAACACATGAATTCAGTAGTTGGAACTTAGACAAAATGTACATATTACTCCCCAAGACACAATAACTGGGCTAGACTAGACAGAAATTATATTTCACAGGAACATGTGCATTTAATTAAAAGCTTTGACATACATTCTATAACTATTTCAGATCACGCACTGATAAAAATGCAGGGTATTTGAGTAAAAATGAGAATCTGGCACTTTCCCATCAACCTGTAACGAGAATGATTTTAAGGAATGGGAATTTTGCGGAGTGGAAATTATTCAAGAGTTATTGGGGAAGACAGAAATATCTTCAGAAGTTATAACTAGTTACTAGGATAAAATGAAAACAGAGTTTAAAATAGGTTAGAAATAAAAGAGAATAAAAAAGAAAGAGATGATTTAAGTTATAGAAATTACTTTGAGGGGCTGACAAAGGTTAAAGTATTTCAGAATAAGGGGAATCTCAATCAACAAATTGCCAATCTCAAAAGAGAAAATAAGGGAGTTTCTGGATAATATACATGAGTTTAGAAAGACTGCAGTTAAGCAATTATTTTTGATAACTTCAGAGCATTAACCTTTAGCACAATGACTTAGTAGAAAGGGTTATGCCATTAATAAGAAAAATAACCAGAGATTCTGCAAAGGTATTATAGATACTTATGAAATGTTATGAAAATTTCATAAAGCAGAAAAAGAAATGTGGAAATAAAGAAAGAGCACAAAAAGAAATATTTATCGAAGACTTAATTTATGCCAAGGTTATTGGTAGATGAGACTCAACAACTAACAAATGAGATAGGAAGAGATGAGATAGAAATGGTGATGTATTATCAATCTTCAGTAAACTCTCCAGGAAGAGATGGTATTCCTGCGGACATATAAAAGTTAGGAGAAAAGATAGCAATAAAGATCTAGAAGATTCTGTTTAGCAGTATTTTAAAAGGAAGGGAAGCCTCAACATCTTGGAAGAAAGCTGTGATGGCTGTATTACCTAAAGAACGTAAAGACCCATCAGACCCAGCTTCATAATGACCCATTTCATGATTATAAAGTGTATATGTTGATACTAGCTAAAAGAATGGCAAACATTTTGTCAAAATTGATAGATATGGATCTATATGGTTTTGTGGAAGGGTGACAAACGTTTGACAACATTAATATAATAATGATTCAGAAGGAAGCAGAATGCAAGAAAATACTGCTGTTGCTGGCGAGTCTTGATACAGAGAAAGAATTCAAAAGAGTAAGCTATGATTTTATGAGTAGGGCAGTGGAAGAATTTGCATTCCCTGACAGAATAATATGATTAATTAGGAGGAAAATTGAAGAATCAGAGGCAAGAATTAAAGCTGTATTTGAACAAAGGAACTAAACAGGGCCGTCCTCTTTCCCTTTGTTATTTGACTTGTATTTAGAGCCATTGACAAAGAAAATAAGCGTTTCAGAAATGCAAGGATATAATTGGCATATTGATTAAGAAAAGTTGGCTTTATTTGCAGATGATAATATTTAGTACCTGGTAAATCCAGAAAAAGATATATCAGTGCTGTTGACCATTTTTATGCAGTTTTAAGCCTTTTTGGGATATAAAATGAATGAAGGTAAAACAAGAACTATAGCCATAAATTATGTACCCACACATGAATTGGTTCAGCAATACCCATAGTTAGGGGGAGTTTATAAGAAAAAGAATTTAAGAGTAAGGAGTCTGTTGCGGCAGCTAAGGAAATGTGGGAACAGACTGAACAAAGAATAATACAAAACTGAGAAATGGGAAGCTCTCATTTATGGATATGGATTGTAAGATACAAGCAGTGAAAATGTTTTTCATCCCTTTAGTTTTATATACAGGTCAGGAATATTTTTATCAACCAGAGAAGTTGTCGACGATAATTATTAAAGAATTGAAGGAATTTATCTGAGAAGGGAAAAGGGCAAGAGTTATGTGGGATAAGTTGATCCTTCTAACAGAAAAAGGTGGTTTAGGATTATGTGATTTGAAGGGCTGTTTTAGAGCTACATAGTTAAGTTTCATATACCTAACACAAGCAGAAGGTTATAATTCAAAATGTAAGGGATGATGATGAAATGAGGGGAAGTTCAAGAAATAGAGAAAGGGATTTTGGATGTGGTTTCTTAAGGAGAATAAAAACAGCCATACAGAATACTGCATTCATAAAGTAGCAGAAATATTCTAAGAACTTAGCCAACAAGAGAATAGACAGAAAATGTTGCCAGTAGGGATGACTGCAAGTAGAAGTACAAAAAATAGGCAAGAGAAGTCTGGAATTTAGTGGAGGAAAGTGGCAAAGTAACAGTGTTATTGGGAGCAAATAACTAGAAAGGTAAAGGTAACAGAGTGGGATGACATCAAGACGACATCTGGACTGCTGCCTTCCCTACCAGAGATTGATATCAGAATATAGGCAAAGAGAAAGGGATGGTGGAATCATAACCAAAAGACCTGCTCTGGTAGAAATTTTAGTTGAATCTAAAATTAAACCTGTTGTTAAAAAAGGGATAATTAGTAGGGTATATAAAATATTGCCTGATAATTATAAGAATCTTTCAGAGGAGGTTAGAAAAGATTGGGAAGAGAGACTAGAAAAACAACTTACAAGATAACAATGGAAGGATATTTGCACATCTTCCAAGTATGTAACAAAGGTCAGAAGATTTAGGAAATTTCCTTGTGTTTGCGTAGATATCAAATAATTTTTCTTCAGGTGGGGTGTGATAGGGAAGAAAGAGATAACTGGGAACAGATGTTTTAGGACTGTAATGAGTTGGCAGATTTTAAAAATTGTCTGCAGAGTACTCTGAAAGAAACATTGGGTGAGCAAATGGCTGTAACTAAGGAATTCATTCTTTTAGATAGGACACAGGATCTGAATTGCTTAGATGTGGTAAAGCCTTATTACATTTAATTCTGTTGGCTGCCAAAAAGTAGTTATTAGAAAATGGAAATCAAAGTCTAACCCAACTGTATTTGAAGTATTGAATATTATAAAAGAGATAAAAGAATTGGAAGAGGGGATCTTTAAAAACAGAAAGGAGTAAATTACATAGAAACAAGTGGAAATTGCAGGAACAAAACATGCAGATAACATTCAGAAGGAGGAGCAAGGTTTAAAGGAAGGCAGAAATTCAGCAATTTATGTAATGTTGGATTGATGATTGTTGCAAAGAAGGAAAAGATATGTAATGTATATTTGTAAATGGGAAAAATGTTAGTAAGGTTTAATTTTCTTGGGAATAAACATAATTTAACGATATGGTCAAAAATGTCAGTCTTGGTTTGGGGATGAAAGAGAAACCTTTTTCAAAAAGACATAAAAAAATCTTTATTAATGTCCAAATGGCTATACTTGAAAATATTAAAACCACTAAAGGTTAAAAGTTTACCATTTTGAAGTGAAACTATGTCTTCCTGTGAATTTAATACAAATTTCTGTTCCTTGCTTTGTTGTTTTTTTGTCTTATGTTTCTTCCTCTGTAACACCCCATCTCACCGACCCTGTCTGTTTGGTGGTGGTTGTGGTGGGGTTGTGGTAGGGATAAAGGTCCTACTGGGTTTTCACTATGTTCCCTATCCTTTCTGAATTGTGGGGTAACGGAGGAAACTCTAAAGGGTCAATGAAGGCAATAAAGTGTTCGACTTGGGGGGGGGTCTGGGAATCAATGATTTCAGTTTGTAAAACAATGTTGTGTCCTGATTCATTCATTTACTCACTACAAAATTAAACTTAGCTATTTTACATAATGACCACTCTAACCCAACATTAGACATAATAAGGTTTAAAAAGAGATTTATTTAATTCCTCCTTAACATAATTGTTTTTGAAAAATGTTGAGAGAACGATTTCTATAATTCTGAGATATTCTGACATCTTAAGTTTTTGAATCTAATAATGAATGCAGTTTACTTTTAACTTTGAGTCATGATGATTCAATTAGAATCATAAGACCTGATAATGGAGTGGTATGGTCTTAACTGATAAGATAAATTGTGTGGGTAAGACTTTTGATATGCTTCAATATACAGACACATATCTACCAGTCTCAAAGAATGAGATTCATATCTCATATAAAAAGATCTATTTATTTTTAGATTATTCTTTTTCCCAAGGTTGTACTTCCCTGGATTGCTACAATTTTTTGGTCAGTAAATATCCTCGTATTCCAGCACTTTTTGGTATTCTCAAGGTCCATAAAGACATTGTGGGTCCTCCCTAGAGTTTGATTGCAGTAGCCCAGGGTTCAAAAACCTAATCCCTCACAGATTTTGTTGATAGAACTCTTAAGGACACTCTTCTAAGTCCCCAGCACATTTTAAGAGACACATGGGATTTTTAAGCAATCTTACACAATGGAAGAACAAGAACATGTGATTTTAACAACTGATGTGACAGACTTTTTTCACTTGTATTCCTCATGAGACTGGCTTGAAAGTTTTTCATTCAGCACTTTTGGATTTTGAACATTTTGATAACACCACTTCAAGGATTTTGATGCAATTAATGGAAATAATTTTATGTAATAATTTTATTTATTTCAAAGGAGTGTGCTACAGGCAAGTTTTTGGTGTGGCCATGGGTACTGCTTGCTTCCCCATTTATGTGAATTTAGTGATGTTTATTTGGGAGAATAATTTTGTCCTTAAATTCTGTACACAGAGCTGGTGTTGTTATTTATGTTATTTGGATGGCATATTAATCCTCTGGACAGCACTCAAAGCCAATATTCCCCATTTTATTCAGTACATTAACAACAGTACTCACTTCCTTAGGTTCACACACTCATTTACCAACGATAAGGTCAACTACCTCGACATAACCAGCTATAAAACTGGAGTTCATCTAGAATCCATTATTTGCCAAAAATCCACTTATTCTAACACTTACATTTCAACAGTTGCCACCCTTTCTTTTTAAAAAAAGAATACAATTAAAGAACAACTGGTTAGATTGGTTAGGATGTGTTCCTTATGTGATTGTTTTATCTCCATGACTGACAAAACTGTCAATATGTTTTTAGAAAGGTGTTACCCCTATAATTTAGTTATAAAATATAGTTCAGAAATTATATCAGAATTGAGTAAAAATATGTACCCCTATTATGTTCCAGTTCCAGTTTTAACCAAGAGAATAGTCCAGTTCAGGTACGGACATTAACAAAACTACTAATCCAGACTTTGCTAGATCTGTGGTGTTAAAATTCAACTGTGACTCTAACCATATAAAAACAATAGTGAAAAATAACTGGAAATGTTTAAAAGATTAAAAAATACTCAACATCCTGGGTAATGAACCCAGTTTTGTTTTCAAAATGAGTAAGAAGTTAAAAGGTATTTTTGAATCATAGGAAGTGCACCAGAAAATATAGTTCCTTTCCACAGTGTCCACACATTTTTGAACAAGACGACATAGATCTTAACAACTACTGTTCATCTAGGCTGTACTTTGTAAAAGGGAACTGTTTGACTTCGGGGTGATTTATTTGGCTAGGTTTTCTTTTTATGTCAGAAAGACCACACCAACAAAGAATCTAAGACCACTGTTATGACATTCAACATTGAAATAGTAACAATGCATTTTGTACACATTCTATATGATGTATCAATTTTAAACTTTTCAAATAATGTTGCATGATGAGAGGGGGGCATTCCAAAAATCGTACATAATATAGAAAACTGTTGTGGCAGTTTAAATTCAATGCCTCAGCTGTGCCAGGGCTTAATGAACATATTTCAATCAGCTCTGTTTCAAAACTGAGGGCAGTAACATTGCAATCCCAGTATGTATCTTGATTTCATGTAACTACATCACATTCCTATCTGTAGCCACACTGCCAATCTTTTGTTTATTCATATTTGTCAAGTCTGTTGATGTTTTTAATATTATGGTGTGAATGGTTGATGTTAAGTTGTCAATCTCGCCTTCATTCTTGCTGGATGGGGTTCGGAGCCGACCTTCGGCTCCGACTCGGCCTATACTAAAGCTCGAGAGCTATTTATACCGGCTCGAGGCTACCCTATATCCCATAATGCTAGGCGCTAACTACCCCGATCTCGTTTGCCGCTTACAGCTGCGAGGTGCGTTTATTACCGGCTCTTCAGGTTAGAAGTTTTCATTTAAAGAAATTGCTATCTTTTAGTCTGGGTTTTTCTTAGTTTTAGTTAGCGACCTTCCCATTAGCTTCCCATTCATAGCTAATCCCCCTTCTGGTCCCTTTTTAATCCCTTTTAAGACCTTTTTTAATCCCTTAGTTATAAGGTTAGGCCTTTGGGCCTATTCTGCCTTGTCAGTTTATTGTTTTGTGTGACTGACTTTACTGTTAATAGGGTGTCTGTGTGTGTGTGTGTTTAATTTTTTGTTCTTAAGATGTCAAAAGACACCAGGGTCTCAGGCTTCAAGAAGTGTGACTCGTGCTGTCAGAAAATGTCGCTGACAGACTGTCACACTTCTTGTGTTTATTGCCTGGGCCCTCTGCACCTGCAGGACTCTTGTTCAGTCTGTCATGCGTTCAGCCCAAGAGTCCTGCAGGAACGCAGAAATAAGTTGATTTTGAGGGGCTTGTTAAAGCCTGAAGGTTCCCCGACCAAGTCTTCATCGGGGAAGCCTTCGAAGCTATCTAAGCCGTCGGCTCCGAGCTCAGAGCCTTCGACTGGTGGTTCTCGAACTGCTGTCTCATCGGCTCCGGCTGGAGCCGATGTTTCCAAGACACAGTCTTCATCATCGGTTCTGGCTGGAGTCGATGTTCCTCAGATTCAGGCTTCTACATCGGCTCGAACCGGAGCCGATGATTCCGGGACGCAGTCGGTGCCAATAGTGGTGTCGGCGCCATCTGCCAGCCGTAAAAGGTCCAGATCTCCATTCTTAGAGTCTGTTCACTCGGCTCCGAGGTCTCCCTTACTCTTGGAGCGGAGTCATCGAACCCATTCCTCCAGGTCTTCCAGGATCTCGGACCACGACCTCGAGAGGGTGGTTAGTAGACTTCTTAAGTCTCAGGCACTAGCCCAAATGCTTCATAGCCCTTCTCAACAGACAGTGGCTATCCCCACCCCCATCTTCGATTCCTCCTCTGACTCTTCCTCTGAGTTCGGAGCCGGAGCTTGTGGGAGCCGTGGCCATCGACACGTCGGTGCCGATACCTCACATTTCGGCTCCGGTCTCTTCCATGGTCCCATCCTTGGAGGGATCCAGGCGCATGGACTTCCTCGTTGGCTCCGAGGGGGCGAGTGGCATCGGACCCTTGTCCGACCCCATTCTCCCTCTCGCAGCTTCGGCGCTGGTAAGTTCGGCCCCGACATCGGCTTCGGAGCCGTCCCTCTCAGTGCTGGGAGGGGTCCTTATCTCTTCGGAGTGGGGACCCTCTACCCTGCCTGATAGGGGCACCTTCGAAGTCATGAGGAGCGTGCTGGCCCCTGTGCCTGCCCCATGGTCGGCTCCCTCAGCTCCTCCCTCTGTAGTGCCTGCTGCGGTCTCTACCCACCCTCTCATTCCTGACCGTAGAGATCCAACGCCTCAGGTTTCCCCATTGGGAATATCCTCCTCTTCCGAGGTTTCCCCTGATCCATCAGGGGAACCCCCTCGGAAGAGGAAATGTAAGAGGAAGCATGTGGACTCTCCTGAGTCCATCACATCGGATACCGACTTGGATGAGTCGGAAGGGTCCCCACGGTCCCCCTCTGAGGATGTCTCCTTTTCAGACATCCTTGAAATCCTGAAGCAGAGGGGGAACTGTCTACCCTTAACCCTTCCGAGGACGAGTCGGTTTACCTAGAGGCTTTTGGCTCTCGCCCTTCCACCTCCTGGGTGTCTCCGCCTTTCGACCCCCTCATGGAAGTGGTGGCGCGGAAGGCATGGACGGCCCCTGACACGATGGAACCTACCTCGCGGAGGCCTTCCAAATTTATAACAGCCCCTTCAGACAAGCAGTTTTTAGCCAAGGGTGTCCTGGTTGATGCCATGGTGGTGGCTGCAGCCACTAAGAAGGAACTGGCTGATCCTTCAGTACCTGTCCATCCTCCTAACAAGGAGTATAGGACTATGGATAGGTACGGCAAGCGGATGTTTTCTTCAGCGACCTTTGTCATACGTTCGCTGAATTATTTGTGCCACTTCACCTGCCTTCAAAGAGACATGCTCAAGGAAGTGGGTGAGGTTTTACAGGATCCAACAGCTGCGGGGTCTCAAGACAAAATAAATTCCCAGCTGGCAACCCTGAATTCCATTGTCAACTCCTCCATGTGGCTTATTTCCTATGCGTTCGATGGGGCGAGTAGGGCTGCAGGCACAGGCGTGGCCTTAAGGCGTCACGCCTGGATGCGGCTTTGTAACTTTGCAGACCCCTTTAAGGCGTCCTTCACTAACTCCCCCTTTGACGGTTCAGCTTTGTTTGGACCTCAGGTGAAGGATACTTTGACCCAATGCGAGCAAGACTCTCTCTGCCATGGGAGTCCGTTTTTCCACCCCGTCTAGACCATACCCTAAGGGTCAGAAGGGTGGGAATATGTGGTTCCGTAAACCACAAGAGGTCGCGCCTGACGCAAGAGGTCAGTTTCCCCTCTAGAGGCAGGGGGGGAACAATAACAGATGCCACCCCAGGGGCAGAGGAGGTCTGCAGAATCAGGGTAGCAGAGAGTCTCTTTCTGACAAACCCTTCCATCATCCCTGAGAAGCTGCCCAACTGTCCGACTTCGGAGGCAGTCGGGGGAAGGTTATCACTGTACCCAGAAGCCTGGCTTTCACTCACCCAAGACAAATGGGTACATCGATCATATCCGAGGGTTACAAAATTCCATTTATCCACACCCCAACTCAGCCAAAAGGACCCCTTCCAGACGTTCCACCCAGTCTAAGGGAACAAGCAGTACTAGAAATATCAAAACTGCTAGCAAAAAGAGCCATCCAGCCAGTCCCAGCAGACCAACAAGGATCCGGACTCTACTCCAAGTTCTTTTTGGTACCAAAAAAGACAGGGGACTGGAGACCCATTTTGGATCTCAGCAGACTAAACAGGTCTGTAAGAAGGATGAAGTTCCGGATGGTCACGCTACAGTCCATTCTACCCTTTCTGGGTCAGGACGATTGGATGTGCTCAGTAGACCTTCAGGATGCGTACTACCACATCAAGATGCACAGGCACTCCAGGAGGTTTCTCCGCTTCCGGCTGGGAACCAGTCATTATCAGTTCAGAGCCCTGCCCTTTGGTCTCACTACAGCCCCCCGAGTGTTCACCAAATGTATGGCAGTGGTTACGGCTCATCTGAGATGTCAAGGATTCCAGGTGTTTCCATATCTAGATGACTGGCTCCTCACTGCCACCACCAGGCATCAACTTCTCCGCTCCAGAGATTACACCATTCATACTTACAAAGGGCTAGGTATCTCCATAAATTTCGAAACGTCTGCCTTGTCGCCTTGTCAGTCTATTACCTTCATAGGCGCCACCTTGGACACAGTCCGGCTTTCCGCAAAACTGACTGAACAAAGAGTTCTAGATATTCGCAGGCATGTTCACATCCTTCTTCAGAACAACAAAATACAAGCCAGGTTTGTCTTGAAGGTATTAGGTATGGCGGCAGCCATTACTCTACTTCCCCTAGCTTGCTTTCATATGCGGATCCTTCAATGGATGCTTTTTTCCCAGTGGTCCTTTCAACAGCTTCCAATGGCACACAACATTTTAATAACCCTGTCTTGCAAGAAACACCTTTCTTGGTGGATGGTCTCCCCTCAAGTCCTTCAGGGCAGACCATTTGTTCCTTCTCCCCCAGTCGCCACGGTGACAACGGATGCCTCCCTGATCAGGTGGGGGGGGCATTTTCAGGGCAGGACAGTCCAGGGCACATGGCAACCTTTCGAGTGCCACCTGCACATAAATGTCTTGGAGATGAGAGCAGTACTTTTAGCGTTGCAAGCCCTTCAGGACTCTCTTCCCATCGGGACTATTGTAGTTCAGACGGGCAATATGTCCGTAGTGTGGTACATCAACAAGCAGGGCGGAACCAAGTCCTATCCCTTGTGTCGGGAGGCTCTCAGATTTTGGAAGTGGGTGATCTCCTCTCAGCGGTTTCTGATAGCAACGCACATCCCCGGGAAGTCCAACATCATAGCGGACAGGTTGAGCAGAGCCATTCTCATGCCTCATGAGTGGTCTCTCAAACAAACAATAGTGGAAGAAATTTTTCAGAAATGGGTCGACCTTGCTGCAACCTTTTTGCAACACCTCAAAACAGCAAGTGCCACAACTTCTTCACTCTCTTCCCGGCCACCCCCCCAGAGATGCTCTAGTCCACGATTGGCCCCGGGGACTTCTATATGCCTTTCCCCCCTTTCCATTAATCACTCAATTGATTCAGAAAGCTACCGCCATGAGAGCCACCATGATCCTCATTGCTCCTTATTGGCCTCGTCAGACATGGTTCCCGTTCCTGCATCGTTACCTCTTGGGGCAGCCCTGGCATCTGGACCCAGTGCCAGATCTTTTGACCCATCAGTCGGGACAGCTGCATCACTCCCTCCAATCTCTCAACCTCACAGCTTGGTTGCTCCAATTCCAACCCTAGCCAGGCTTCCCCTTATTTCCCATTCTGTGCGTGACATACTTATAGCTTCCTTAAAGTCATCCACCAGGAGGATTTACGCCAGCAAATGGAAGCGTTTTTCCTTCTGGGCAGGAGCTAGAAATATAGATCCTTTTACTGCTCCTATCCAATCAGTCCTAGACTTCCTAGCCAAATTGTTTCACTCAGGGTCTTCTTCCTCCACCATCAGAGTACAGTTAGTGGCTATTTCGAACTTTCATGCAGGCTTTTCGGACTCCAGTATCATGTCCCATAAGCTTTGTAAAACCTTTCTCAAAGGTATCTTTTTGCTTAAGCCCCCAATCAGGGACCCCCCACCGCAGTGGGACTTAAACGTGGTTCTAACCTCCTTGATTCTTCCCCCCTTTGAACCTGCGGCTTCTTGCTCCCTGAAATTGCTATCTTGGAAAACTCTCTTTCTGGTCGCCATAACATCTGTGAGAAGAGTGTCAGAACTTCAGGCCCTTTGCATTCGTCCACCTTATCTAGTTTTCCATAAAGACAGTGTGTCCCTCAGGACTAATCCGTCCTTTTTACCCAAGGTTTCTTCTGAAGCGAACCTAAACCAGACTATTGATCTTCCAGTTTTCTTCCCCAACTACTCCAACAGAGCGGAACAAAAACTGCACTTTCTGGACATTCATCGTCAACTCCGTTACTATTTGGATAGAACCAAGCAAACTAGGAAATCAGAGCAGCTCTTCCTTTCTTATGCAGCAGGTAAGAAAGGCCTTCCAGTTTCCAAAGTAACCCTTTCTAGATGGCTGGCATCTGTGATCACTTTCATCTATCAGCTCAAATGCCAAAAGCTACCAGGGCTCACTCAACCAGAGCATTAGCCACCTCAATAGCTTTTCAGGCTAGATTACCAATAGATTCCATTTGTGCGGCAGCCACTTGGGCCTCTCCTCATACCTTTATCTCTCATTACAAATTAGACATGGCCTCCAGAAGCCGGGCTAATTTTGGTTCCACCATTCTCAAGAGTCTGTTCTGATGAGCCACCCAGGGTGAAGGTGCTAGGGACGTGGTCCCATCCAGCAAGAATGAAGGCGAGATTGACAACTTAACATTGAGAAGTTATGTACCTACCATAACGTTCCATGTTAGTTGTCTTCTCGCCTTCTTTCTTGCATCCCACTCCCCATCCCCCTAGCCTGGACAGACCTAAAGGCTCCTTGGGGATCTTCTTCTTGCCTCAGCTTGACCCCTAGGCTATCCCTTCTGGTAGCTATAGGTCTAGGTGACTTTCTAGTGAGGTTCCTCTCCTCCTTTTGTTGGAGAGCTAAACTGCTATGGTTTTCAGCTATCAAACGAGATCTGGGTAGTTAGCGCCTAGCATTATGGGATATAGAGTAGCCTCGAGCCGGTATAAATAGCTCTCGAGCTTTAGTATAGGCCGAGTTGGAGCCGAAGGTCGGCTCCGAACCCCATCCAGCAAGAAAGAAGGCGAGAAGAAGACAACTAACATGGAACATTATGGTAGGTACATAACTTCTCATTTTTTTTCATCTCTTAAGCAAGAGAGTACACATTTTATATTTTCTGAAAAATGTAATACTCATTTTTATGGTAACAGAGTACTTTTTAAAATAAAAAACAAAAAGAAAATGTTTTCCATTACATTTTATAAGACACTGGCACTTTAAGTCTTTATAAGTACATAGCCACATGTTTTACAAAAGTGAGGTATTTGTTTTAGTCTATGGTTCTGATGAAGACCTACTCTTGTAAAAAGGACAACACTTGGCCTTTTCTTTGTTTTATTCTCAATAAACTTTGATATTTAATTGAGTTATCACAATCCTCATCTGTCTCTTTAACTGATTTGCTGGACACTATGCGAGTTTTGATCCAGTTTTTGGTTCTTCTTTCAAGCTGCACGGTCACAGACTATTCTTCGAGGTTACCACCTTGATACACCTCCTGTTACTTTATCACGTGCATACATTAATACAAATATTGCATTTTTTACTTGGGTGTCTGTTAAGCCTATTGGTAATGGGTCAATCCTTTTTAAGGCCCTTACATCTTAATATTTTTCAAAACACAACATTCTTTAACATGACTATGTTTGCAGTGTACTTAGTTTTATACAAAGGTTTAACTCATCATTTTTGTATAATGTCTGCACTGTCACCCTCATCTCATAATTCCTATTCTTTTCCAGTTCTTTACTTAGATTTTAGTAACTCCTTTTAACCATTTATAGTCCCTTATGTTTGGTGTGTGGAGTCTGATCCTGGAGAAATCAGGAGGGGATCCCTTCACTTATTTTCCACTCCTCTGGTGGTCTCCTTTTTTTGTGTGTTTCTATGCTCACTCCTTATTTATCTTTGCCCTTTAGGAGAATTTGTGTGTTTCTTGTTTTCCTTCCTACATCTATTCCTTTTAATTTCTTGTATTTCCCACCAACCTACAATCGGTTGTCTCATTCTAAGTATTTCTTCCATTTCCTTATATATGCTCTTCATTTTCCTCTGAAGCGTGCTTTCTTCTCCTGACCTGTTAGCTAAGCTACTACGTTTACTACTTCTAGTATTTCAGGGGGGTTCTGTCTTTTTCAGTCTACTTGTTATTGCCTTTTTCATCATTACTGTTATTATTCATACCATGCTTTGATACCGCTTGTCTACTTGCTGTGTCTTCCTTGGTAGATATATCCCTTTTAGTAACTTCTAAATGCTCATATATTACTCTGCCAATCATGTTCTGCAAATCCTTTTTAAATCAGTCTATACTTTCACTTTCCCAAAATACGTGGGCCAAAGTCCTTCCATGCCACTGCGTGCACCTCCAGCAATTATCTTCTGCCATTGAAAACATTTTTTAATCCTTACTGGGGTACATAAGTACCTATACAAGCATTTCAGTATAAAGATACTTAATTTTCTACATTTAGTAACATGTTTCATGAGTTGGTTTATTTGTAAACATGTAGTTTTGTGAATCTCTAACTCTAATTCTTTTACACAGGGAGCTTTCATTTTCTTCCAGCTCTAAGGTTCATAGGTGTGTACTAAGCTATGGCCCTGGAGATTTACAAGCCTAGCCCATAGGATTACCCTGGCATCATGCCACTCGCCATTAGTTCCCAGTGCCTCTGTCAAGTAGAGGCACTGGAGTAATCCTGGGGTGAATTTTCTATTTCTCATCCACTCATCAAGATTTCTCTTGAAGAGGGCCAGTGAGGTGCTCTGTTTGACATGTATGGGAAGTCTATTTCATAGCATGGGCAGTCTCTGGGTTATGAACCTGTCCCTCCAGCATGTTCTGTTGATTGTGGTAATGAGGTTGAGGTCTCTGAAGAGTGTGGTGCAGAGGGATTGGGATTTCTTTAGATGTAGCATTTCTAACAGAGCTGGGTCAGACATGGCTTTGCAAGTCCAGCAGAGAGTGCCTCTAAGTAGACGATATGAGACAGATAATAGTGGTAGTTTTTTTCTCTATCCATATAGGACAAGTGTTTAAGGCCTAGGATCATCTTTGTAAGGTACTTTTGCAGCCTTTCCAGTTGTTGTAGGTGTCTAGTGAGGTACATGCCAAATGGGGTATTGTACTCAATGATTGGCCTAATGAGGGAAGAGTAGAGGGAGATAATGACCTATTTCTTCCTGGATGCAAAACCCTTAGTAATGAGATGTGCCACACAGAAGGACTTTCTGACCACAGTGGCAATGTGGTGGTCAAAAGAAGGGTGCTGTCAACCTGTGCTCCCATATCTCTTACAATGCCATCTGTGTTCAGTGGACTTTCATCGATGTGGTAATTCATGGGAACCAAGTTTTTCCCAAAGGGGATGACGACACATTTTTTGGCATTGAGCTTAAGCCCATGGTTCTGACACCAGTCGTTGGTCTCATTGAGGCCTTTCTGCAGGATGCCAACATCACTTGGGGGAGTTAATAATAGCTCCCAACTTGCAATCATCTGCGAACTTTGTCAGCCAGAGTCCCTTTGTGTTGGCCTGGACTTCAGAGAAGTAGATACCAAACAGGACAGGACCCATGACCTAACCCTGTGGGACTCCACTCATGACTGGTCATCAGTATGACTTGGAGTCAGCTACTTTCATACTTTGGGTTCTATCTGTGAGCCAGTTTGCAACCCACTTAGTGATATAAGGGTTGATGCCTAACTTAGTGAATCTTTCTGGGATTCCTGAGTGGGGAATGGTATCAAAGGCCTTGGCCAGATCAAGGTAGGCTGTATGAACCTCCTTGCCTTCATCCACAGCTCTTGTGACTGACTCAAAGAAGTCAACCAGGTTGAGCAGGCATGGTCTACCCTTCACAAAACCAACCCGTGTGGGATCCAGAGTTTGGAGATTCCCTTTATCCTTGTTTATTAGGTCCATGATGATGCATTCCATAGCTTTGCATATCAGACTAGTCAGGCTAATGGGGCGATAGTTCCCAGGGTCTGTAGTCGCTCCTCCTTTGTGGAGAGGGATGACTGTAGCAGTGCGCCATTCGGTAGGGACAAAGCTTGAGATGAGGCTGTGACTGAACAGGGCACACAGGTATGGTGCCAGTTCACTCTGTAGTTCATGTAGAACACAGCCAGGGATATTGTCAGGTCCCATAGAAGCTGTATTCTTGGCCTTGGACAGTGCCATTTTAACTTGTGCAGCAGTAATACTGGGTGCCTGGCAATCTACTGGTATTGTGATTGGTCCTTTGTGGGGGAGAGAGGGGTAAAGTTGGCACTGAATCTGTTGGCCAGTATATTGGCAATATCTGTTGGCTCGGTATAGGAGATACCATTGTGCAGTAGCTCAGAGCAAATCTGGGCATTGTCATGGAGATTCTTTACATAACTATAGAAGGCCTTGTGGTTGTCTTTACTATCTGCTGCAATTCTATTTTCATAGCTAGCTTTAGAAGATTTGATGAGGGATCTCAACTTTTTGTTGAGGCTGATAAGGGAGTTTTTTCAGTCTTGGGACTTCACCTTATTCCACATCAATTTCTTCCTTCTGTTGTAGAGTTTGTTTATGGCAGGGGACTACCAGATTGGCTTCCTTTTTTTGGAGGAGAGCGTCTTGGTTCTATTGGGTATGGCGAGATCCATGTATTTGTGTACATGTTCATACAGCACATTGGTGTATGATTCAGTGGTCTTACAACTATTATCCATTTGCATGGGTGTTGTGAAGTTAGCCACCTCTGTTTTTAGGAGCCCAAAGTTAGCTTTGGAGAAGTTTTTCATGGTGGTTACCTTTGCGGAGGGGGGGGTGTGGATTTCGAAGGTGATTAGTTTGTGGTTGGATCTAACCAGGGAGGAGTTGACTACTGATGTAGAGCAATGGTCGCCCATGTTAGTAATGACCAGGTCAAGGATGTTGCTACCTCTAGTGGGGGTAAGAACAAGCTGGTCCAGGGCATTGGAATTAATGAAGTCCAGGACACATTGGGCAAGTATATTGGTACATGAGTAGTTTTCCCAGTTAATGGGGGGTAGTTGAAGTCACCCAGTATGAGAGTGTTAGGTTAGACCCTAATATTCTCCAGGGTGCTTAGGAACGTGGAGTCCGAATCTTGGGACATGGTTGGGGACCTATAGCAGGCTACAACCTGAATCGCTGTCTTACCCAATGTTAGCTGCACCTGAAGTATCTCTGATGCTTTATATTGGGCTTCCAGTCTGGAGATGTGTGCATCCTTTATGAATATGGAAACACCACTGCCTTTGGAGCTTCGGTCCATGTTCTGGGGCTGAAAGGTGTGGAATGAGTTGTAGCCTGGTAGTGCAGGGGTGCTTTCTGCTGCTTTGAATCAGGTCTCTGTTAAAGCACAAATGTCGATGTTCTCCATTTTAAGGAGTGCTTCGATCAACTGCATTTTGAGATTTAGACTTCTAGCATTAAGCAGTATGACCCTCACATTGCATTTGTTTGTAGCTGTTACAGTAGTAATTTGGTCTTTGGAACACAGCCTAAAAAAGGCACTATAGGGGTGGCAAGAGCCTTGGCCAGTATCCAGAAGCCCAGGGGTGACAGATGCAGGCCATCTCTGGCAAAGCATTGAGGTCTGACAATCATATCATCCCAGGCAGACAGATACTGAATCCCCTTGGAATGACACCAAAAACTTAGCCAATTGTTGAAATCAATCATGCTGTACTGTGGTATTCTGGGTGATGGTAGGATGCTGCTCAGGGCTAGGGTCATATTCACCTGGGCTACATAATCAGAGAGCTCCTCCATGTCTCTCTTCATGTAGTCCAGGGATGTACGTCTCAGGTCATTCTCACCCACATGTACAATGACACAGTCATATTTGTACCTGTTGTTGAGAGACCTGAGTGCGTGCACTATGTGGTGGATCCTGGCACCTCACTGTTACTATCTCCTTATTCAAACTAGTGAGTGGAACATCAGTGTGCCTATCAAGTCACCTATGACTAGTGTGTTGGGCATTCTGTTTTGCCTGGCTTTGGTTGAGTGGCACGCTGTTTAGGAGAGTTGTGTCTCATGATTAGTGTTGTGTTGGTCGAGTGCATTTCTGCCTTGGACGCTTCTGCTTTTTGGGTAGATGGCACTTGGCTTTCAAGTCTGCTAATGCAATATATGTTGTTCTTTGCTCATTTTCCTTTTAACTTATCTTATAACCTTAACTTTCTTGGGGTTTCTACTTCACCCTCTGGTCCCCTATTAGCTCCAAGGCTGCCCTTCTCACTCCTACAAGCGTTCACCTTAGTCTATCCTCCAATCCATGCTCGCTCTGTATTTCTGCCCAAGTTTTTATCTGCCTTCCTATTTGTAGTTGTTCTCAATACTTTACCCAGTCTTGCTCTCTTGCTCACATTCTCTGCATTACCTGCAATTCTTTCACTCTTCTTTTACTTCCTGTTTTAGTTACCGTTTGTTGCCATCCCATTAATCCTTTCTTCTTTCTTTCTCTACCAAATGGTATTCTATTTAAGTAATATACAATTTTTGCACCCTGTTCTGTCTGATCTTATTCTATGAGTGTTGTAATTAAATCTTCCTCATCTATTATTCCCTCCCTCACATCTTCTATCATTTTTACTCATTCTTGCCTCCCCCTCCTTAGTTATACATCTTATAAGCATAGCTCTTTGGCAGGCTTGTATGTAAGTTTACATATCTATAACCCCCAATTCTCCTTTGTCCCTTGGTGTTGTCACTACTTCCCACTCCACTCTCAGCTGCTTGCCACCTCATAAATAATGGGGTATCATCTGTTTCCATTTTTTAAATGTCTTATCAGAGAGCCACCAGAATACTTGTCCTGGATGTATTAATTGTGATAACATACAGAGCTTTAATACCTATGCCCTCTGGTTTAACTTGTGGAATCACACTTCATTTCTATAATGTCTGCTTGGCGCTTTCTCATGCTTTCCTACCAGTCTAAGCAACTCCTGTACTGCACTGTACTCAGAAGCCAGATTACTAACTACTTAAGTTGGGCCTCCTGAAATCTCTCCTGCTGCTTCTCCTTCTCAAATTCCCAATGTCCTAACATTAACTCTTTTAATCAGAGTTTTTCCCTGTTAACCTTATATCATGACAGCCTACCAAAGCTTTCTACAATTTGCCATAGCAGCTCTTTATCATCATTATAATTCTCCATCATTAACAAAACTTCGTCTGAGTACATCAAAATTTTCCATTACTGTCCTTTCCAACTATATCTAACTTGTGACATTTGTATCACTATGGTTAATGGTTCTAAGTACAATGTGAAAAGTCATGGGGAGAGGGGGCAGCCTCACCTAGTTCCTCTCTCTAAAGTTAGCCTTTTTGATAGTCATACTCTTATCTTAACAGTTACTTCAGCTCTTCTGTAAATATTTGTAAGAACCTCCTCAATGTTCTTAGAATCCACTTATCTAATCAAAACCCACATAGGAAGCTCCACATAACCCTACCAAATGTTTTTTTCAGAATCTAAAGCTATCAAAGCTAATTCTTCCTTTTCCCTCTGTGCTTCCACTATGACTAAAAAAGTAGTTGTGTCATTATCTGCCATCCTATGTCCTCCCACAAACCCAAGTTGGTCTCCATGTATTATCCCAGGCAAGAGCTTTCCCAAATTTTTTTTGTAATTACTCCCATAAATACTTTATAATCATGGTTTAAAATGGAGATGGGACTGTCTACGATGAAGGCAGGTCTGTCTCTTTCTCCTACTTGTAGATGTTGTTGGCCTGTTTGTGGGAATTCTGTACTATTCCATCTTTCCTCTTCCCAATTTTCCATTTCTTCAGGGTCCTTTCATCCTTGTAGTGTCTCTTATTATTCTCCAAATACTTCCAATTTTTTTCTTAGGTTCTTTGTTTGCATCTGTGTGCTAGGTTCTTTAAGTCTATATATTCCCCTCTCAACCTGCCTTTGCCTGTACCTTGCCACTACTAAATTTATTGACTTAAGGGAACTACTGTACTATGGCTAGTCCAACTTTGAACAAAATTTTATCCTGCTTGTCTTGTAGTATTCTCCTTTTTTTCCCTCTATCTCTTCTCCCGTTCTGTCCATCCACTTCTTGTTTTCTGTAGTTCATCAAATTCTCTAAGTGATATTAATGCTGCCTGACCCTTCTTATTCATAATATACTTTATTATCCTATATCTCAGACTTTGCTTACTTTCATCCCATTCCTCATCTGACCATTCCCTAATCTTGTTTCTCCTCCCTTATTCTATTTTCTAGCCACCTCTTTTCTTTGGGGTTCTTCAACAAGGAGGTGCCCTCCCATGGCGTCTGATGCTGTATACCAGTGAATGATCTGTAAACAGTATTGGGTCTGCTTTAATACTTTTGATATTCTCTACACCTTTGATTTCTATGCGTGCATATTCTGTCCAATCTTGATCATGTGCTGTGCCACGGGGAACAATATGTATACATTTCACTAGCTGCCTCTCAGATTGCCCTCAACTATCTACCCATCCAACCTGCTTGTAAAAATGTGCTATTTTCCTTCTTTAGTTATGACTTCTTGGCCCTTCACTCACTTCACATTTTATTTTTTTTATTTATTCATGCTTTATTGACTGGGTTAGCCATGACCTCTCAAGAGAAGACCCAAGGTGGTATTTATACTATTAAGGAAATTGACCAGGGAATTGGGTAACTTTCCCTACTGTTTCCTTACTGTTTGAAAGCTAACCTAGTAATTAGCTAAGTTATGAAACCATGAATCTAAGAAAAGGGAAAAATGAAAATGTTGGAGTACTGTATGTAAATGTGAATAATACTAAGAATATAGTAAGAAGCACAGGGATTTTGGAGTGGTGTAATACGTGTGATGTTGATGTAATTATATTAAGAGAGAGAGGATTTTTAACAAATGAAGAAAGATTACCAACCGAGAAATTACGGGGAGAAAAGATAATCTGGAATTTGGGAAATTGGAGATATTCTGGAATAGCTATAGTCTGTAAAAATACAATAAATATATTAGATGTAACTTTGTCAAAAATGGGAAGACTAACTATTGTAGATATAAAATTGAAAGAATAGGTATATATAATTATAACATTATATGCTTATACTAATTGTAAGGAAAGTTAAAGCTTATTTCATCAGCTTTTGAACTCTGTAGTGATAAACATGAATATTATAAGAACAAGAGACTTTAACTGTGATTTAAGAAGCAAGTGTAATAGGGTATGGAGTGTATAAAAATGTAAGGAATTGGCAAAAAAAAAGTATTTTTAAAGATTTTGAGTGAATGGTTAAATGAAGGGCTGATGTATACAAATATATAATGGAATGCTTAAATTCATACAGAAGAAGGAAGAAGACAATTAAAAAAATGGATACTGATTGTATTCAGTAATAATGATCATAAAATCTTTAGGAAAATAATACAAAAGAGATTTGAAACTAAAATGGAAAATATTATGGAAAATAGTGCATACAGTATATAGGGGAAGGGAAGTCAAGAATTAATGACAGAGAAATTGTGGAAGATATCATAAAAGGAAAGGAAGTGAAAATCATGATAGGAGACCTTAAGGCATTTGATACAAATTGACATGAAATCTTATTGGTAATAATGAAATAATATAAATAACAAAGTTGGAAATTATGCATGTCAGCGTACAGTCTTAAAATAAAAATACTTGTAAATGGCTGGTTAAACCAAGAGGTACATATGAAGAGTGGTGTAAGACATTTGTCCAATGAGCTGCATACACTTTGCATTAGTTATGAATGTGACAGTATGAAATAAATCACAAAATGAAGGAGGGGGTATATAACACCTGAGGGGTTAAGAATTCCAGTTCTGTTAACATATGCAGATGACACTATAATAATTACAAAAAAATCAAAATTTGGGTAAAAGTAATTATTAGCACAAATGAGTTCAGATACAGATGGCTTTAAATAAAGAGAAAAGTAAAGGTTTAGGTAATGCAGTAAAGATGGGGGTATAGATTTTGCAATGAATGAAATCTCTGTGTTAGGTACACAATTTGGGAATAAAGATGCAAGTATAATTCAATGGGGAAAAACAAATGAAATAAAACAAAGATGTCTTTTCTGAAGAAAATATAAATCATTCAGGAAAAAGGGTTTAAAGTCAGTACTAATGGGAAAAATAGCACACTTAGCAAGTGTAGTTATGTTGGTAACAGTATTTGAAAAGGAATTATTGCAGATAACTTTTTTCGTTTATATGGCGTTATAGATTAAGCCCAGTAAAAACAGGAGTTCTGTATGTAAATAAAGAGGAAAGATGTTTAGGGCTAATTAACCCAGTAGCATGTGCTGCTTCATTAAATTTGTACAAACTGTTAAAGTGGATAAATTAAAAAGATGAGAGATTAGTAATAAACTTGTATGGCAAATTTTGGAGTATGGGAAAAATAGTACAAGAAAAAGAGTGCATAAATGAAGAAATAAAATGTTACCAAGAAAAATATTTTTGTGGAAAATAAAAACTGAAGATACCAAAAAAGTTAGACAAGTACGGTATACGAATGTCATGATAAACGATAAGACATTACCACGTAAAACCATGGGAAAAATCTAACAGAAAAAAAAACAATAAAAATAAGCAAATGGTGTAATCAGAGACTGGTAATAGATAAATTCACAGTAAAAGGAAATATGGCATATAAAAAAAGAAAAATGATAGAATATGTTTACATTATCAAGAATAAACTATGAAAAATGTTTTTAAAATATAAGAGTAAAAAAAGTTATAGGGAAAACTATGTAAAGAAGTTTTTTTTTAATATATAAAAAGAAGTGGACAAAATAAACATGGATATGATTAAATATAAACATTATAAGAAAAGAAAAAGAATATGCTAAAATAACATATAAATTCATTTATTCTTTAATTCAATATAACATAAAATAAGTTATGTTTAAGGGTAAATGGATTTTAGCAACAATATTAAGTAAAATTAGATGGTGGTTATGAAAAAGGAGTGGGGGTCTAACAGGGATGAAAATTTAGTATGACTATAAAGGAAATTATGAATATGTGTAAATAGATTTGCATATGTATGTATATATGTATATATGTAAATATGTTGTAAATAAGGATGGACCTCCTACTGTGGTCAATAGCTGCCATGGGATCTTTTACATCCCCCCTGATCTCCCACCAACTCAAGCAGATGCAGCATTGGTTTTGCATCTTATCTGAAGGACAAGATACTCAGGAGTGCAGCATTCTCCTTATGCTGTACTGCAAAGTCAGGAACTGATCTACCTGGTGTGAGAATAGAACCCACAGCTATCTGCACCAAATGCAAGTGTGTTGATTGTTGAGCCATTGACACTGCTTTTACCACTGCACAATTCGTCTCCCACCACAATTATTACTCCTTCTTGTTCTCTTAATACTTTTGCTAGTAGTTCCCTCATCTCCTTAATCTGTGCATTAGAAAGAAGATTAAATCCCACAACTGTCATTCTTTCCCCTGCTATCTAACCTCTTATCACTGCTATCCCTACCTTTCTTGTCTTCAGAAATTTCGTGTTTCTACTCCTTAGGTTCCTTCTTGCCAGAATCAGAAACCTTCTTTTCTTTTACATTTCAAATCTGATACTACTTTAAACCCTATCCATTCAACTTCTTGTGTTCCTCTATATTTAAGTGTGTTTCCATTAATGCAATGATTCTTACTTGCAATTGTTTAATGTACTTTAACATTCTTCCTCTTTTACTGGCTTATTTAATCCATTCACATTTAATGGTGCTACCTCTATTGTTGCTTTACTCCCCCCTCTTGCAACAATATATTTAAGTGCCTTCCTCGTATCATTCTACTAATCAACAGTTTCACCCTATTCCTATTTCTTGCGTTAGTCAAGGCTCCTACGGTTCTCTTAATTCTGCCTTCCTGGATAGTTTTTTACCTATCCAGCCCCTGGAATAGGCTCCACCCATCTAACTCTACTTTTAATTTCTTGCATTTCCCCTCCATGCCTGCCTTACCTCCCTCCCCAACATTTTTGTCTTAACTATGGACAACTTATTTACAAGTTGCTTCCAAGGTCTGTAAGCTATCGTCTCCTCTGGAAATGCCTTCTCTCTTGTCTGCTGCCATACCTATAGGGTCTGCTCTCTGTCTTGGAAGGTGACCTGGTTCAGCACCGCTCTTTCTTTATTCTTACTTAGCTCATTACTCCTACTTTTTTCTTTCACTTCTACCCCCTACCAAGTTCGTTACTACCCTTCAACATATCATTGTCCTACTTCCCTTCTACTAAAGACTGTTAACATCTTAATTTTAAAAGGTTACTGCCTTTCTATGTACTTCCAACTACATTTCTGCCTTTGATGGAATTCTGTTATGTGTATGTCATAGCACTCCACACGGCTTGATGTAATAACTTGCTCTCCTAACTGACTGACTGTTCTCCTCGGCCTCAGTTAGCTAATATGCACTTACTTCTTATCAATTCTTTTCCTAACCCTGTTTATTCTCTCTACCTATTCTTTGGCTACTGCTTCTATGTTTATCACAATACTGCACATTTCTTTAGTACTCTTTACAAGAGCACAGAACATTTATCATAGCAGTCTTGGTCATTAAGATAACTAAAACAAACAAAAGGGATGCAAAACTATTTTTCAACTTCATTCCACCCAGGTCATCAAGCAGTCTTAACAGTTAACATTTGGGCTACTCTCAATCATACTTGGATCATATTTATAGTTTTACAAAGTAGCAAAAGCTAATAAAAATAAGTGAACTCTTTTCTAACTTTGTACCACATAGGTCATCAGACAGTTATTAAAGGTTTTAGCATATGGTACTAATCTCATTTGACAAATGGTTACAGTTTTAACTACATTTCAGCGCATTAAACAGTTCTTCCGTATTTTACGTTCTGGTCAAAATCTACAAACATCTCCCTTATCTTCTGTGTGCAAGACATCTCTCATTGGGGAGGTCTTCCTTTTTTTGGAAGGTCTGACTCCAGACACTGTGGACTTATCTGGATCAAACTGAAAACTCTGAAGAGACACTAAAAATCCTGTGACAGCTTAGCTCATTTTGGTGATGGAGATGGGGAAAGGTGGGGGAAGCTAGGAGCAAAAATGCACCAAATGGCAGCATAAGCTTGGCTGAGGACTAAGCCTCCAAATGGGTCTTTTGTTTGGGGGCAGCTATTGGGGACTTGGGAACTCAGGGGATGTTCTAACTTTCTAATCATGTGGATGTCCTCAACACTGACCAAGGATAAACTGGTGCCCCTGGCTTGATAAGTAAGGAAATTCTGGTAGAGGACATCTCATTGAGATCCCTGGGTTTGTCAGTACAGTGAGATGTGCTAGCTGCTTATGGTGTAGCATCCTGAAAGGGTGCTTCACCAGAGGCCTTATCTGTACAAGACGTCAAGTTTGGGGGCTGGATGAGCAACCTCTGTGGTACTAACATCCTCCACACCTAGTATCAGAGTCCATTGAGTCCATGGTCTCCACTATCTTCTTCTTGTGATTCTTTTGTTTTGAGGGGGTGTCTGACTGATTAGCATCAACACTATGACAGACTTTGATAGGAAGGTCACAAGCCTGTTTTTGTTAAAATAGGCATGGATGGCTGCACCTCTTATTTGAAGGGCTTTGGGCCTGAACTTGAAACAAATGCTGCAGGTATTGAAACTGTGCTCTTACTATTACATATACAGTGTTGGTGTTTAAATATTTGTCTTTTACAGGTGAACTTGCTTCTCTTGGGAATGGATGGCAAGCTCAACAGATCAATGTAGGGAAAGTGCCACACACACACCTACAGTATGTACTATAAAGGATCAGCAGATGTAACCAAAAAATATTAGAAATACAAGGAGTTCCATATGGGGTAGCTGCCTGTTTGCTTCTGATTCACATCTTGGCCGGACAAATAAATGCCCTTTCTCTGTGTATGAAGAGTGATCTGCAAGAAGGAACTAAAGATAGCTTGGCCTATGTCATACAATATGTGGATGATTCCACTCTCATTTGCACATTTGACAACATGGTGCAACATAGCACACCACCTAAAAATTGCTCAGGGAGCTTTAACAGACACTTTAAAACGGCTTCATAACTCATGCTCAACCCAAAAAAGACCAAACTACTATTTTCCCCAAATAACTCTCTCATGAAAAAACAAAATGTAAAGTCTTCTCTCTTGATAATACAACCACTGAAGTCGCTTTTCATAGCAAACTATTAGAGGTGATGGTCAATGATAATCTTATATTTGACCTGCATATACAAAACTGCATAAGAAAAACTCATCAAAAACTAGGGATGCTTTACAGAGCCATATCTTTTCTGACTAACACAACTAAAACTATACTTGTTACTAATCTCCTCCCAGTTATTCTTTATGGTATCCAACCCTTACTAACCTCCAGAATTCACAAAAATGAAAACCTGAACAATGCTATAACAAAGCTGCTAAACTTACAGCACACACCGCTTTCAGTACCCACCACTGTATAGCACTGAAAAGCCTAAATTGGTTAGGACTGCCACATCAGCTAACAAACACAGATTCTTGCCACCTATAAAATTATCCAGCATCTATCTGCTTGTCCAGCACTAAAAAACATTCTACACAACTATGCTACCAGTTGGTCATTGCAATCTAGTGACCAAAAATGGGTCTATAGCACACAGTCGAAGTTTTATAACTTCGAACACTACATGTACGAACCATTCCGTTCGAAGTTACAAAACTTTGAATATGAATAAAAAAAAAAAAAAGGAAAAAAACAAAAACTGTTGTAAGTAGGAGGGCAAGCTCCCCTGCACCCCCACACCCCCCGCTACTTAAATATACAAACTCTGAAATTGCACCTCATTCAACAGAATGGCAACCTCCCCTTATGGAGATTTCTGTTGAAACGCTCGAACTTGTATAAGTTTGAACTTATGGTCTCGACCATATAAGGTTCGAACTTGTACAGGTTCGACTATGTGATAGGAACCCACCAAAAACTCCAGGTTGTCTACAAACCTAGCAGATCTGTTGGGCATTGTCTGTACTTGTACAAAGTTAACAAGGCCTGGAACTCTAACTGTATCCATCAGGTCTATACCATCCCTCCCATCTTTCAAAACTACTCCGAAAGACTTCCTAGGTAAAATTTTGCTTTGTTCTTACTCAAAACCAGGATAAACTATACCCCAAATATGAACAAGTACATTTTCATTCCTTATACCTCCTTACTCTGTCTTCTTCACTTACTTCCTTACTGCTATGTAATTCTCTTCCATGACTTTCTCTCCAAATATACCATAAGTTTGTATTCCCTCATTTTGTGCTGCAATTCCTATTTGTATTAGACTAAAAAGAAGTTATGTACTTACCATAATGTTCCATGTGAGTTGTTGAGCTCGCCTTCATTCTTTACTGATAGGTTTGGAGCCAATCCCTCGGCTCTGATACGGCCAACTGCAAAGCTTGAGGTCTTCAAATAGCTCGAGGCCAAGTCCTTATCCCATGATGCACCTGGAATTACCTCAGATTTTTTTTTTTGCAGCGTATTCAGATTTTTTTTTGCTGCGTATAACAATATCATATGTCATTCTTTCACCCCCAAGAGAAAGGAATAGAAGAACTGAGTAACCAGGATGGATCCAGCATCGCGGTCATTTATCAGCCCAGGAGGGGGTAGGAGAGAGGGACGTAAGAATGAAGGTGAGATGAACAACTCACATGGAACATTATGGTAAGTACATAACGTCTTTATGTGAAGTTGTTCAATCTCGCCGTTCATTCTTTACTGATGAGTAGCGTCCCAAGCACTATCAATCTCGGGTGGTTCACGGGAGTATATTTCTCAGGACCATGGATCCAAAGGAGGCCCTGTCCCTGGAGGCCTTGTCAACTTTGTAATGAGTGATAAAGGTATGAGGTTTTGACCAAGTGGCTGCTGCACAAATGTTATCAATGGGAAGTCTGGCAGAAAAGGCAAATGATGTAGAAACTGTTCTGGTTTAGTGCACTTTAATATTGTGTTGCAAAGGCATTTAATATTGTGTTGCAAAGGCATACTGGCAGCTGAATAGGCAAAGGTGATACAATCAGATAACTATTTAGACAGAGTTGTTTTAGCCACTGGTCTCCCCTTCCTGGAGTCAGAAAATGAAACAAAAAGCTGGTCTGTTTTTCTGAAATCTTTTGTTCTATCCAAATAAAATCTGAGCTGTCTGTGAACATCACGTTTGTGCAGCATATACTCTAAATTGTTAGAATGGTTGGGGAAGAAGACTGGCAAATCAATAAATTGGTTGAGATTGGTTTTAGTGCAAACTGTGTGCAAGAATGAGGGAATTGTTCTAAGTGAGACTCTGTCAGCATGGAATATCAAATGGGGAGGCTTGATGGATAAAGCCTGAAGCTCTGACACACTGCGGGCAGAAGTAATAGCTACCAGAAAGATGGTCTTCCAAGACAAAAATTTGAGATCACAAGATGAAGCTGGTTCAAAAGAATTATGCAGGAAAGCATAAAATTTAGACTCCATGGAGAATAGGGAGACTTCACAGGTCTAATATGAAAAGTCCCTTTGAGAAAGGCTTTGGATAACTTGTGAGACATGATATTCAATCCTTCAAATCCAAGATAAAAATTAGAAATAGCAGCCAATTGAACCCAAACTGCTGCTGCTGCAGCTCCTTTGTTAAAAATCATAGTCAAGAACTCTAAGATGGAGGCCATACGGGCTTGGTAAGGATCAATATTATTATTAGCGGCCCATATAGAAAATGTTTTCCATTTGCTAAGATATAGCTTTCTATTAGATGAAGACAAAAGGATCTGTTTTGTCTCATTGGAAAGGTTATGAAACCTGGCTATGATGGGAATTGGAGCAGCCAAGCTGTGAGCTTCAGGGACTGCAGAGAAGGGTGAAGATCCCCTGACGGGGGAGTCAGAAGGTCTGGAACTGGGTCCAGAATCCAAGGATCCTCCAAAAGATGAAGTCGAAGGAAGGGGAACCAAATCTGACAAGGCAAATGAGGGGCTATTAGAATGATGGTCCTTCCCAGGGTTTTTGCTTTCCGTAGAACCTTGGGTATCAGTGGGATTGGTGGAAATGCATAGAGGAGACCCGGAGGCCAATCGTGTACGAGTGCATCCCTTGGGGCTTCTCCCGGAGGGGGAAATCAGGGCAAAGTAGCTTCTGCGTTTCGTGTTCATATGACTGGCAAAAAGGTCACAACAAGGCTGGCCCCACCTGCGGAATATCCTGTTCGCCATTTCTTTCTTGAGGGACCACTCGTAGGGCAATAAGATTGCCCTGCTCAGTTTGTCTGCTATCATGTTGGATCTCCTTGAGATGTGCGTTGCCAACAGAAAGCATTGGGTGGAAACAACCCAATGCCAAACTCTGAGAGCCTCGTGACAAAGAGGGTAAGACCTGGTTCCTCCTTGTTTGCTCAAATACCAGACCATCGACATGTTGTCTGTCTGAATCGCAATCGTACCCAGAGGAAGAGAGTCCTGAAAGTACTGCAACGCCAAAAGTACTGTTCTCATCTTCAGGACATTGATATGCAGATGTGTCTCTTGATCGGTCCATGTGCCTTGGGCAGTCTTTCCCTTAAAATGCCCCCACCCTATCAGGGAAGCATCCGTGGTCACTGTGGCCGCTGGAAGGGGTAGCACAAATGGGCGTCCTATTGTGACATGAAGTGAGGTCAACCACCACTGAAGGTCTTTCTTACAAGAATTTGTGATCATTATAGTGTGAGTCATGGTGAGCTCTTGGTAAGACCATTGAGTGAATAACAGCCACTGTAGAATCCGCATGTGCATACGAGCTAGAGGTATGGCTAGAATTGTTGCTGCCATCATGCCTAATAATGTCAGAACTTCTGATGCTGGTGCTCTGTCTTTTGATATCAGAATGCTGTCATGTTAACGAAGAAGAGACTTTCTATTGGAAGCCTTAGTGTGGTGTTGGTGGTATCCAACTCTGCCCCAATAAAAAAAGATATGCTGCGATGGCGACAAGGCAGATTTTTCTGAGTGGATTGTAATGCCCAGATGATTGCAGAGTGACAGAGTGGACTCCCTGGCCTGAATGAGTTGATGCCTGGTGGTGGTGGTAAGGAGCCAATCATCCAGGTACGGAAACACGTGGAATCCTAGACACCTCAGGTAAGCCGTGACCACTGCCATGTATTTGGTGAACACACTAGGGGCTGTAGTGAGACCAAAGGGCAGGGCTCAAAACTGGTAATGACTGGCTCCCAGCCGGAAGCGCAAGTGATCCCTGGATGGTCTGGCCATTTGTATGTGGTAGTACGCATCCTTGAGATCTATCGAGCACATCCAATTGTCCTACTTCCCTTCTACTAATTGTCTTTCCCTAAGAAGGGAAGTATAGCCTGAAGCGTGACCATCCGAAACTTCTCTTTCTTTACGTATTGGTTCAGTCTGCTGAGGTCCAATATGGGTCTCCAGTCCCCCTTCTTCTTTGGAACCAAAAAGAATCTTGAGCAAGTTCAGGATCCTGTCTGGTCTGCTGGGACTGGTTTGATGACTCTCTTTCTTAGCAACATTTGGACCTCTATTGTTGCCTGTTCCCTGTAACTTTGTGGAACGTCCGGGATTTTTCTTATGACTGGAGGGGCTGTGGCGAATGGGATGAAGTATCCTCTGGAAATTATACTTTGTACCCAGCTGTCTTTTGTTATTTTGAGCCAGACATCTGGATACAAAGATAAGAAACCCTCGATTGCCTCCAGAGCAGGACAGTCGGGCCTCCTTTCAGGAACACTGGTAGGGCTTCCCAAATAAGTGATCTCTGTCACCCTGGAGTTGCGGACCCCCTCTGTATTGCCCCCTCCTCTGCCCCTGGAGGGGGGGTTCACCATGTGTGTCCTGAAAGGCTCCTTGGGCTTTTCAGAACCACATTTTCCACCCCTTTGACCTTTAGGGTAGGGTCAGGTAGAGGTGGAAAAACAGACCCCGACGGCAGTGTCTTTCCGTCCTTTTCACACCTGGTTAAGGTTTCCTTCACTTTAGGCCCAAAAAGGGATGAGCCATCAAAGGGAGTGTTCACGAAGGAAGGCTTGAAAGGCTCCGCGAAGGAACACGAGCGCATCCAGGAATGTCTCCTAAGAGCAACTCCTGTACCCGCTGCCCTACTCGTTCTATCAGCTGCATAAGAGATGAGGCGCACGGATGAGATGACAATAGAATTGAGGGTAGCAAGCTGGGCGACAACTTTGCCGGAAGGTCCTGCAGCTACTGTACCCTGAAGAGAATCCCCTAACTCCTTAAGGAGATCTCTTTGCAACCTAGTAAAATGGGTTAAATAGTTCAGCGAATGGAGAGCAAAGGTCGTTGAACTAAACATGCCCTTCCCACATCTATCCATAATCCTGGAGTCTCTGTTAGGAGGATGGATAGACGAGGAAGTCTCACGACATTTCCTTTTTGATGGCCGCTGCCACCACCATGGCATCAACCAGAACACCTTTTGTAAAGAATGTTTTGTCGAGGGGGGCAGAAATTAATTTATTAGGCCTCCTAGGGACAGGGTCGAGTGTGTCTGGAGACTCCCACACCCTTCGAGAGACCAGCTGCAAAAGCTCATCGAAGGGCAGAGACACCCAAGAGGTGGAGGGCTGAGACCCGAAAGCCTTCAGGAGAACTGACTCATCCTCAGTAGGGCTTTTGGACTGCCAATCACCCCTCTGCCTAAGGATCTCAAGTATCTCCGCGAAGGAGATATCCTCAGAGGGGGACCGTGGGGACCCTTCTGACTCATCTAAGTCAGTATCCAATGTTAGAGACTCCTGTGGGGAGTCTAGGTGTTTCCTCTTGCACAATATTTTCCTGGGAACCTCATCAGCTTCTGGTGAGGACTCAGAAGAGCAGGGGCCACCCAATGGGGCTTCCCGAGGCTCTGGGTCTCTACTCTTGGTCAGGACGTGCAAGGCAGAAGCAGACACAGGCACTTTAGGAGAGGAGGAAGGCAGACCTGAGGTCAAGGATGTCCTAGGAGACATGACTCTCCCCTCATGGCATCAAAAGCACCTCTGCTCTGATGCGTGGGAGCCGACGGATCAGAAGAAACCATCGACACCCCCGGCACCGGGACAGTGGGCTCTGAGCCCGAGGTAGGAGCCGAACTCATCTGGCCGAGACTCCGAGAAGCCAAGTCGGTCAGACTGTCCTCCCCGGACCCGACCAGAGAGTGTCGGCTCCTAGAGTCCTCGATCGGCACAGAGGACATCAGAGCACATGGAGCTGAAGACACTGGAGCAGGCATCGGCTCCGAGGGTTCCACTAACATCAGGTCTGCCTCCTCTGGCTCCAAAGGACCAGCATGGCTCGGAGGAGGAATAGTTAGAGTCGGTGCAATGGTCTTCGGCTCTGAAGCCATTTGGGTCAAAGCCGATGACATTTTTGCTAATGCCGGTGCCAATAACAGCTTCAGTACCACACGATCCACATCCAGATCAGACAGGCTGATAGATGATTGAGAGGAGTATACCGAAGGTAGTACCGACTGGAGAATTGGACTCTTCAGTGCTTCAACACTGGTTCCAAGACTGGGGACCGGCCCCAAAAAGTAAAGATTCTCAGCTCCGATGGCAGTGGAGCCAAAGTCGAAGACTTTTTTGATTTCTTAGAGTCCGATGTCTTGGAAGACTTTGAGGCCTTGCTGGATCCATCCTGGTCACTCAAAGCTTCCTGGAACGAAGGCTTAAGCAACCCTCTAGCGATAGGTTTCCTCTTCTTTTCCTGCAGGACCCTTGAGGAGAAGGAATGATAAATGGAACAACTGTCTTACTAATGCAGAGCCCGTAGACAGTAAACAGAATTAACGTGGCTGTCTGTAACAGACATCTTTTGGCCACACTTTGGGCACTTTTTGAAGCCTGACTTCGGGTGCTCATCTTGGTCAGCCATATTAATGTCAGAAAAAATTACTGTTACCACAAAAAAATTCAACAGTAATTATTCACAGAAGCCTGGAAAAATTGCAGGCTAAATCACACAATAGTAAATCTGCACACAAGCCTTAAATAAAAGCAGGCTAAATCACACACACACAATATAACAAGCATAAATGTGATATCACACAAGCAGACAATGCAAAAGGAGATAGCTGCTAAGAAACAACAACCTTACCTAAATAAACCAAGGTTTACTGTAACTTCAACAGTAATACAAACTAAGCCTTATCTAAGAATGCAGAAGGCTAGACAGATTACACAGCAAATGACTAACTATTTAAGCTATAACTATCTGAGAAAATGTGACAAAGGTCACTGAATAACACACTCCAAGCTGAAAAATAAATAACCACCTTATCTAATTATTTAAGGTTTACTGTACTAAGCCTTATTTATAAAAAGCAGAAGGCTAGACAGACCACACCAAGTAGAGAAGCTACTACTAAACCAGGCTTAAAAGAGGCCAACTAGAAATTTATTAAGAACAGTAAATAGGAAGGGAAAACACACTGAAAAGCTATAACAGTTTTATCAACAATCCTATCTATCTAACTATAATAAATAACAAAAATTTTGAAGAAGATAGTAATGAAAAAAACAGCTGAACTGGCCCGAGCTAAATCAGAACCTCCAATCTGTTGCAGTGGTAAACTAGATCGGGGGTAATTCCAGGTGCATCATGGGATAGGGGACTTGGCCTCGAGCTATTTGACGACCTCGAGCTTTGCAATTGGCGGTATCGGAGCCGAGGGATCGGCTCTGAACCCATCAGTAAAGAATGAACGAAGAGATTGAACTTCACATCTTACTTTTAATTTCTTTACAAACTGTCTTTTAATTTCTTTACAAACTGCCTAAAAATTCTCTAAATATTAAATGATTGTTACATACCTCATATCGATTGGGGGGACCACGGTGGTGCAGCAGTTAGCATTGCCGCCTCACAGCAAGAGGTTCTCCGGTTCGATTCATGGCTGGGGTGCCTTCTGTGCGGAGTCTGCATGTCTTCCCTGTGGTCGCGTGGGTTTCCTCCGGGTGCTCTGGTTTCCTCCCACATCCCAAAGACATGCTGTAGGTGGATTGGACACTCTAAATTGGCCCTAGGTGTGAGTGTGTGCATGTGTGTGCCTTCTGTGGAAGGTTGGGCGCCGGGCTGGCAACTCGACACTGTAAAACTCCACTGCCAATCATGAGCGGACAGGTGATCCGCTGTGGCGACCCCTAACTGGGAAAAAGCCGAAAGAAGAAGATATACCTCGTATCGATTCTTAGACAATATTTGTATACTATGTCTAATTTGTTATAATTATTTAAACTGCAGATGTTTTTGTTTTATTTTTGAAGATTGTAAAATTATTGTTCTTAAAATGTTTTGTAATAATTTGGAGCTTTTCTCCCCAGGCCTCCACTGAAAATAGGCTTTTACTCAGTTGGACCTTCCCTGTAATCAAATGCCAATAAATAAATGTCAGTTTTATATCAGCTGTGTGGGATTGTTCAAGGTAAGGGCAAAAGTCTGGCTTAATATTCAAACATTAACTATGTCCGAGTTCCCCAAGGTTATGATTGCAACAGTGACACACACAATGAACATGCATGTAGGGACAAGAGGGAAAGGGGATGGTAGCTACCCTGTATAAGCTGCAACAACTGGGATAGACCAGTCAACCTCTTCTAATGGCTTTTTAAGCTAAGACATGGACAGCATAATAGACACTTGGGTTACTGCTCATAACTGTCATACTCAACTGAAATTCTCTCAACTCCAAAAAACAAATGGCTATTTCAGAGGAAATGTACAAAACGGTGACATTTTCTAACCTGCAAAGTGTTTTGCAGAGGAAGGCTTCCTCATATTCTCCTGACTTGGAAGACTGTGCCACCCAACTCTACTATTTAAGAAACAAATCCAAGATCACTATACTTTAATACTGAGGTACTGCAAAATCAGAATTGGTATTAATTCTCCCTATCTGCATTTATTCTCACTTTCTTCCAAAGATTGCAGATATAGTCTTCAGAATATAAGCAGGCACCCATAGATTTGAATACCCACAGCCAGGTTCAGATACTATCAAAAAACATTTTTATGAATTTACAGCTTTGAAAGGCTCACGGGAATAAATGCTTCCCTGGTAGGAGTACAAATATGCCTTTTGTGTTTAGCCTTAATGAAGAAATGCCACTTGCAATACTATTTATTTATTTTTTTGTAAAAATAAAATGCTCTTTTCCCACCACACTGCCATCAAGGCTCTGTTTTCAAATTTCTGATACCCGCTGTCATCTGAAAGGAGGAGAGAACCAAGGATAGTGGCCTTCATCCAGTAAGAGTTCAGACATTTTTGGAATGTTTCCCAATCCCTATCACTTAGCATGATGCAATGCTCACCATTGATGAGCTAGTGCAGGTATACACTTGTATATACTGGTAAAGCACAGTTGAGATGCTGTATGCTCCATGAGAAGCTCACACTTTCCAAACATGCTACTTGAGCAGTTGCACTTCAACTGCTTCTGCTACGGTCTCTTCTTGCAAAGAGACTCTGGACTCCCTCCCCTTGGGATTGATAAAGCTGGTGTTGACTGCTCACACTCCCATCCCTCCTCAGCTGGTTCCTCCAGTGTCCAGGACACTAGAGGCATCTTTGACACTAAATTAGGGCCAATATATCTATACCACAGAGGTATGAGAATAGTTTAAACCTCCCATTATAAAAAGGCATGTCAGAAACTTCTCAAAAAGGTATTGAAATTAAGTTCTCTATCATGAGGTAATTTTAAGTCCTAAAGCCCTTAAGTTGAACAAGCAATGAAAACAACAGATGAGCATCTAATTTGTTGGCATTCATTCATTTCTATGTGCATGTGTGAAAAGCAATTTAATATACACAGCCATATTCCTCATAGTTACTGTTTTATTTAAATTAATGCAGGGATACTTTTGATATAATGCTAATACTCTGGTGTACACCAAAACACATTATCATCCAATTAAACTACTTTTTTATTTTACATTCATGGAACAATGACAGATGTTACAGAAATGTACACAAGTGTTGGTGTACACTTTGTTCCACAGCCACATCCTTCCGAATTACGCTTCACAAAGTCACAGAACTTGCTGTAAAGGATGGAAAACTGGAAATAATTCACTGTTTAGTTTTTGGTCCTCCCTATACAAAACTACACAATTTGCTCTGTGCAGCATTTGCTGGTGTTGTAAAAGGCTATATTTCAGTGATGACATCAATATGCTAACAGGTTATTTTCCATGACCAGATGAAAACAGCTTTTTACTATAAAAATCATTTGATCGCTGTCAAAACAGCTTTGCATACGACTTAAGTACATTTATTTTCTTTCAACTGATCTGTGTTTCCACCAAAAAATCTAAATCCTTTTTAAAAAATCTTTTGTTTTTGTTTTCCTGCTGCTGATCCCTTAAGTATAATGTCATTTAACATCATTCCAAAACAGATTCAGCAACCAAGCCAAGGATCACTTCTGTTTTTTCTCATTAAAAATGTAATCTTCCTTGCCATCTCAGAGTTGTATATACGTCGACAACTTTCATACTTTTCTCGCTGTCGTTGTCTGCATGGCTTCTCATAATATCTTCGACGTTTTGCATCATCAATAATTCCATCCAATGTAAGGATCCTAGCCAGAAAAATAAAAAAATAAACCATTATCAGAACATAGAACACATATGCAACTTGTAATGACACTGAAGGTTAGCACAGTCAGAACTGTTTTTGGAGCTTCCAAGTACTTGCTACAAATAATTACAATTGTACCCCTTCTGATAACTGCTATCAAGCCCATAAAAGTTGAAGCCACCTTCTGAATGCTCAGTCTGCACATGACAGTCATACCCACAGCCAATGGAGATGTTGACCACATGAAAACTAATAAGTCTAATGTCCTTCCTCAACAAAAAATTATTATAAAAACAAAAACGTATTTCATGACAGGACTATGGAAAATGTAATAACTATGACAGCTGCAGTACATACTGTGTAGCAATACTACAGACTCTGTCACAAACACAAGCAATGAAAACATCAATGATGTTAGAATTCGTACTATATTAGCGATCCCGTGAACAATGTTTGGCATGTTACATACCAACACAAGGACAAAGCTTTACTGAATGAAAATGTTATACAGAAGAAAAAAAATAAAAATACTTTAACATAAAGACCCCCCCAACCCGCGATGTATGCTTGACAAAAGTGATTAGACATGACTACATACAATGTGCTGCCCTACACACACCATCTACTACACTGAGAAATAAACTTAATTAGGTTACCACTGGATGAAAGGGTTGAGACATGGGACTGGAGCTTTCTTCTCAACTCTACATCTGGCAACCATTACAGAAAATGATTAGTTTGATCACCACATCTCTCTGGAAACAGAACAAAGGGGCAGATAGTTAACAGTCCTTGAGAAACAAAGTACAGAACAAGTAAATGTGTGTTCTCTAGTATGTGTAACATACAAAGACTTGCTTTAAAGGTGGATAGACAGCTGGGCCTTTTGGAGTTGTAGATTCTTCAGAGTTGCTGCTGCAACTATGAAGCCCACTTGAGGGGTCTGTGACCACCATGTCCAGTCCTCAAGAGGAAGAAGGATCTGGTTAGGTCTTGTCAGGACAGAAGGCATCATATCTCAGGTTTGCCACGCTGACATGACCACCAGTTCACCTACTTTATCAAATGGAGGGGGACCCAGGAGGAAGGCCTGGGAGATTGAAGGCCTCTCTGTAGATTGTGTTCAGGTGAGGAATGGGTTTCTACTGACTACCCCACCTTTATCCTCAGTGTTTCTAATATTGCCCCAAACCTCTGCACATCAGGGGCGGATAAGGAGAACTACTTTTTTCAACAATATCCAACGTTGGACACTCTGGTGGCAAACCTAAATTCTTTCTTTTGCATTTGGTCTTTTCTCCTGTCCTTGGAGGGGCTAGGTCCAAAGAAGATGACGACTGCTTTACTCTGGGATATGGTAGAGGTGTCCTGAAATTGCCCAGCAATCTTCCGTCTCTTATGGGGTGGAGGGAAGTGGCTGGACAAAATATTACATGCTGGGTGCTTCTCTCAAGGGATGCAGATGGAGGAAGGACAGCATCACCAGTACCAACGCACAATCAAAAGTAAGCTCAACACTGTCAGCAATGTCTATGCTTGTGTAGCTGAGATCAAAGGTCACAGTCCCAACAACAGGACTGCAGTTGACACCAACAAAACCACTTATAATGACAAATGAGGTAGATCAATGGCTTCAGAGGGACTGGAGCTGGAACCAGTACAGCCTAGTAAGAGCAGCAGTGGACACTGGTTAGTAACATTTGGTAAGGAAAGTTCTCCAACTAACTCAATGTTAGGAGCGGAAGAGATGCGGGACCATATAGGCTTTTGCATCTGCAAAAAGGCCTGCCACATCTTTGTGTAAAGTGGCTAAACTGATATGGACTTAAGTAACTTAGAAAAGGAAGGTTGAAGAAAAGCCAGAAACATCTTATGTTAGGTTAAGAGGCTGCAAAGGAATTGCTCTCTGAACAGGGGAAGGTGGCAGTGAGCTCCTCAGACACCATTACAGCAGATACCTCAGCGACACCAACCTGAAAAGAAGTCAAAGATGTGGCTTCCTTGGGGGCATGATCTACAGAATAGCCCTGTCTATGGTAGGGGTACTCCTCTTGACCTCACTGCTCTTAAATGGCAGACATGCTTGATCAGGAGCAAAAAAGCACAAGGAAGAAGCCTGAGCTGAGGTAGTATAGCAGGTTTTCTTTAGTTCTAGCCTTTTGCTCCTATATTTTAATAAATGAGACTTACAATTAACACATTTCATATGCCTCCTTCAAGTACCCCTCACCTAAACATGTTTTCTGTACTGCATGGGGATTTTACACCATCAGCTACACTTTTTAAAAACTTCTTTAGATTCCCTTTTCTTCACTGTACACTCATTTCAACTACAGTTAACAACAGAGCTAACACTAAACTAAATAGTAAACAACTATTACAACAGCTAGGTGTACAGCAATTACTAACCCCAAAATGGAAAACAGGAAAGACTAACAACTCTGTAAGGCCTAAGTGGAAAAATGAGAACATTTACAATACAATGGAACTAGCCCATCCGGAAGGTGATGAAGAGGCCACTGTTGAAAAAGTACAGTTTTGTACCTACCATAAATGTAGATGCTCGAGGATTCCATTGCTGCAGTCCTTACTATTGGGTATAGTCCGCATCCAGTCGGCCCGAATACCAGAGTATAAGGCTGACGTCGGTCACGTCATATCCTCAGTCTTTTCTTGCCCCAGATGTCAGAAGACCCTAAAAAGACAAGGCCCAAAATACCTGCACCAAAACATGAACAATATATACAAAAATATAAGCAGGTAAATCACCTACACAACCACCCCTAAACACAGAGGGAGGAGGGAGGACTGCAGCAATGGAATCCTCGAACATCTACATTTATGGTAGGTACAAAACTGTACTATGTTCTTCCTTCCATTGCTGCAGTCCTTACTATTGGGTAGAATCCCAAAGCAGAGGTAAGGGAGGCTGGCAAATCATAAAGAAGCAGGAGCTGACAACATGCCTTGCAAAACAGCTGTGGCAAAACCAGCCCTAGACTTAGAGTAGATAGGAAGGTGATAATGCTTAGAGAAAGTATGCACTGAACTCCAAGTAGCTGCTTCCAAAATATCCTTAGTTGCCACCCCGTAGAAATGCTGTTGAAGTGGCAGTAGCCCTAGTGGAATGAGGCCTAATCCCAGCTGGAACCTCCTTGCCATGATGGGAATAGCAAAATGCAATGCAAAAGCCAATCCACCTAGAAATAGTTTGTTTTGACACAGGCTTGCCCTCTGAACTCAAAGCAAAAGAAACAAACAACTGCTGAGACTGCCTAAAATCCTTAGTCCTGCAATAACGAATTGCCTGTGTACATCTAAAGTATGCAAAATCTTTTCCCCTTTATTTTGGGGGTCTGCATAAAAGGTAGGCAAATGAATAGTTTGGTTTAAAGCCACACTAGAAACCACCTTAGGCATAAAGGAAGGATTAGTGCGTAATGATACCCTATCCTTATGGAAAATCAAAAGGCTCGACTGCCATAAGGGCCTGCAACTCAGTCACCCTTCTTGCACAAGTAATAGCCAACATACATGCAGTCTTCCATGACAAATATTTCAATTCAGCAGTAGCCGCAGGCTCAAAAGGTTGTAGAGTAAGTTTTTCCAACACAAAATTGAGATCCCAAGCAGGAGTAGGAGCTCTACGTGGGGTCTTATATTCTTAGCCCTCTAAGAAACTGCTTGAACAAAGGATGCGAAAACAATGGTGGGTCACAATCATAGTGAGCTGAGATCGCTGCAGCATGAATCTTGATGGAAGAGAAGGACAGACCCTTGTCCAGTAACTCAGTAAGATATTGAAGAGCCATACTCAAATTAGGCTCAGAAATCTCCAAATTCTTTGCTTTACTCCAAAATAAAAATCTCTTCCATTTTGCTGCGTACACTTTCCTTGTACTAGGTCTTCTAGCTTCCATAATCACATTTAAAACTTGTTGAGGAAGTTGAGACCTGCTGTGTTTCAACACAGAATATGCCAGGCTGTCAGAGGAAGAGAGTGAAGCTTGACATTGAGCAGATGACCGTCCTGCTGGGATAACAGATCACGGAATCAAAGGTTAAGGCCATGGAGGCTTCTTTACCAGACTCCGTAGAGGGTACCAGTGTTGCCGAGGCCAATCTGGAGCTATCAAAATCATCCTTGGCCTGTCCTGTCTGACCTTTAACAGTACCTTTGGAAGAAGAGGCAGAGGTGGAAAGGCATACAGATGAAGGTTTGTCCAACTGAAAGACAGAGCATCCACTTTCCAAGCTGTGTGATGAAACCCCTTTGTGCAAAACTGTGGCAGCTGGTGGTTTAGTGGAGAAGCGAACAGATCTATGTCTGGAGTTCCCCATGACACTGTCAATTTCTGAAATACATGAAGATCCAGTTTCCACTTGTGGGGATCCATGATTTGTCTGCTTAACACATCTGCTAAGGAGTTCTGTGCTCCTGGCAGAAACCTTGCCTGAAGAGTTAAGTGCAAGCGTAGCGCAGTCTCCCATAAAATCATTGCTTGCCTGCATAGAGGATAAGAATGTGTTCCCCTTTGTTTGTTGAAGTACCACATGACAGTTGTGTTGTCTGTTAGAATCAACACCTGCCCTGGAAGAAGTAACTCCTTGAAAGCCAGCAATGCGAACTGGACTGCTAACATCTCCTTTATGTTGATATGTAGATGCTGTAGTCTGGCAGGCCACTTGTCTTGTATCCACTTTACATTTAGATGAGCTCCGCAAGCAATGTCTGGGGCATCTGTCGGTAAAATCTGACTCTGGCCGGGTCACAGAGAGTCCCTTGTTTAGGTGACATTCCTGAGCCCACAAAAATACTCTTTGAAGGCAAGGTATTATTTGAATGACAGTGTCTAAATCCTGGCAGTGCTGTGTCCATACATTTTTGAGATACCACTGTAACTTCCTCATATGCAGTTTGGCATTGGGAAGCACCAGAATACAAGATGCCATGAACCCTAATGCTTGAAGGACTGTCTCTGCAGTCAGCACGGACTGATGAGATAGTTGATGGAAGTAAAGTGACAGACTCTTTTGTTTGTCCGGGGTTAAAAAGGCCATCTGGGCTGCTGTATTCAGTCTCACACCCAGAAAGCACATGTCTTGAGAGGGTACTAGACTGGACTTTATTTCGTTCACAGAATACCCTAGGCATCTTAGCACTGCTATAAGATATTCCAGATGCTGTAGAAGGTCTTCCTTTTCTTGAGCCAGAATCAGGCAGTCGTCTAAATAAGGATAGATTTGAAGTCCTTGTAGCCTGAAGTAAGCTATCACTGGAGCCAGAACCTTTGTGAATACTCTGGGCTAGTAGATAAGCCAAAGGGCAATGCAGAGAGCTGATAATGAGAATCTCCAGCTTGAAACCGCAGATACTTCCTGTAACTTAGCCTGATATGCACATGAAGGTAAGCTTCCTTGAGATCTAAAGTTACCATCCAGTGATCTTTGCCCAGCAGGGTAAAAGCTGTTGTAACGTCAACATCTTGAACTTGGGAATGTCCAGATAAGTGTTGAGGAGAGATAAATCCAAAAGCAGTCTCCACGTGTTCCCCTTCTCTGGTACTAGGAACATGCGAGAATAAAATCCTAGGCCCTTTCTGACACAGGGACTGGTAGAATGATGTCCAACACCCATCTGTCTTGAGTAATTAAATCCCAATTTCCTTTGAAAAGAGACAGTTGTCCTTCAAAGGAGCTGCCAGACGAGAATCTACTGGCAGTTGAAAAGGCAGGTCATTGGGTCTGTTTACGAAAGGACTGACCCCTGCCCTCACCAGAAGTCTGAGCAGGTGAACTCCCTGTTCTAGGCCTAAAAGAACCTTGAGCCCTGCCCCAACCACGTCTAGACCTACCCCTAGACTGGGAATCATAAGCAGGACATGTCCACCCCTTAGCAGGCCAATTTCTACTAAACTTGGCTGTACCTGCAAAAAATCTTTAACCGTTTGCATAGACTTAGCTTTGTCCTCCATTTTCTTTAAAACTGCTTCCACAGGCGAACCAAACAACACATCAGACTGTAAAGGAGCATCCAAAATCCTTGTCTTAACATGCTCAGCCAAATTTTGATCCCTCAACCAGGCATGCCTAGAACAGAACTAGTGGCAGCCACCCTCGAGGAGGCCTGCACAGCAGCAAAACCACATTGCAAAGAATGCTTGCCCACTTGTTCAGACACATAAACTAAATCCAGCAAGTCTTTACAATCAATACCTTCCGCCAAAGCATCCACCTTAGATTTCAATTGTGAAAGGAGATAATTTTGATATTTCAGCATGTGAAACTGACAATTCAACGCTCTCATGGCTAGAGTGGAAGAAGTATACACTTTCTTACCCCACCTATCTAACGCCCTTGCCTCTTTGTCAGTGGGAACAGGATTTTTAACCACAGAGGCCTTAACACCTTTAGGCCCCTGAGAACAGTTTCTGGGTCCGCCCTAGGACTCTTAAATAAATACTTATGAGCTTCGGGCACCCTATAGTACCTATCAGGTTTAACAGGAGCAGGAGGCAAAGAATCAGGGTTCAGGGAAGCCTCTGCAAAAACATCTTCCACCACATTCAACACAGGAGGTATAGCTAAGGGCCTATGCTGGGGTAAAACAAGAATTCCCTAAGCCTCTTCCTGGAATCAGAGTAATCCTGGCCTTCCCATTTAAAGTGCTCCCTCATGGAATGCAGAGTCTCTGAAAATGAAAAATCCTCAGGAGGAGAAGCCGAGTGGCATCATCCACATCAGAATCAGAATAATGAGGATACTCCTGCAAATCTTCCGCAGAAGATTCAGAAGCCCCTGAACCCTGTTCAAAACTGTCAAACTCTGGTTCCACTCTAGGCCTCTTATCAGGAGGGCCCATAGAACCTCTAATCATAGTAATCAAATCTTCTGCCATTTTAAGCATATGTTTCTTAGGTACAGAACCCGAAGGCTAGGAGAAGCCCCTACTGAAGCTGAAGTTGGCCTACCTCTAAAAAGTTTTGGCAACAGAAGGAGCCCCTCAGCCTGGCCTGCCTCCTGAGAGGGTACATCCTGTAACAGTAAAGTTTCTGCCTGAGACTCTATAGAAACTCCTGGCAAAACCTCTGGCTCCACAGCCATCTAAAGAACCGGCGTCTGGGACTGCCGGTTCATCAACCTAAGCATCCGGCGGCATTTTATAATTACAACGCTTCCCAAACACTAATCTGGCACAGTCTAACCTCCTCTTAATAGTGCGTTTGTTAAACTTAGCACAAGAGCGGCAACCAACAACGCGTGCTCAGGCCCTAAACAAGGTATACATAATGTATGGTAATCCCTATGAGGTATTTGTTTCCCACAAGAAATACAGTTATTCTTTTTCTGACATCCGTTAAAAACTGAGGCGTACTTAGCCAACTCTGATTCGGTCTGAAACTCCGGTTTCGGAAATATTTCAGAACGCCAACCTGCACTCGCAAAACTGCTTCTGCATCGGATCACGCGGGAAAAGACTGAGGATATGGCGCGGTCATGCGCGTAGTACCCTGGCGTACTGGCGTCAGTCTAATGCGCCCCCAGCCTTATACTCTGGTATTCGGGCCGACTGGATGCGGACTATACCCAATAGTAAGGACTGCAGCAATGGAAGACGAAGAACATCATTGACATATATGAATATCAGTCAAAGTTAATAAGGAGAACTAACACATTGTGTTGCTATGGTTTACTGTCACTTATATAAAAGTAACATGGTCTGTCATACATGATAATTTAACAAAGAAGTTTCTTGTTTAAAAAAAAGTTAAGAACTGAGAAAACAGAAGCAGTCACGTGGGACTGTTTACCAATACAGCTGTCTTTAGAAGCAGTAGCCTGGGACTGTTTACCAATACAGCTGTTCAAAAAAAAAATGGATAAGGGATCCATAACTCGCACAACACTGTGAAAAAGGAGACAGGCCTTGGTAAACTGACAAGGTTATCAGGCGGTCAAACTACTCCAGCCCTTAACCCTTAAGGTGATGAAGTTGTAACTCCCAATGCCAGTCTAGTAGTTATATTTGTAAAGTAGAACTGTTTGTGTGAGACTGTTGTGCGCTGTAATTGCAAATTTTTCTTTTGACTACAACTGTGCAACCATAGGTTAAGGGGGGTAAATAGGGGAGAAGCCTTCCACATGGACAAAGAAGGGGCTTACCACCATGTACAAAAATGATTACTTTAGTACTGGCTTGTGCTTTTTGAGGTTTAAGGAATGCTTTGTTTGACGAAAAGGCATTGGATAAGTCAATGAACCATACTGAAAGCTGATGCAACTATGATGCAGGAAGTCATTCTCTCTCTCTCTCTAATTTGGATGTGGACGTGGACACACTTTTCCCAGCTGTTGAGTTAGCATATTTAAGCATGATAGTAGGCAGGCAGCTCCCAGCCCCAATATGGGGGTGTGGGAGGCCTTGCAACCCCACAAAACAGTGTTTCTATAGGCTTAAAAAAAACATGTTGTTCAGTGTTACTTATGACCGAGATTTAAGTGACAGTGGTTTAAATATAATGACATGAATCTACAACAAAATCCCAGCTCTTCCAACCAAATTTTCCCAGCAATACATTATTTATTTATCATTTTCTTTGTTAAACTGTAAACTATAATTATCTGTCTTAGACCCCAATGTTTAACTTTTAACTCCTTTCACAGACCTTGAACTTTTTTACAGTATAAAAACACCTGCTACCTTGAGTGTTTTTGTTACAGTCATACTTACCACTTGTAACTATGTGATGTTCTAACCACCAAAATTATATTCCCTATAGATCTTCTGCATCCTTTCCACTGCAGCTACCTATATTACTTCTTTCAGTATATGCCATATGTTCTCTACGTAAATAACTACATTTTCATACAATTATCATCCAACATATCAACCATCCATTTTTTTGCAATTGTATTGAACTGTTTAAATTTCATTATTTTGTTCAAGCCTTCACACACTGACATTCTTTCCCAACTCTATACTTCACCATATTTTTTCTTCACAAATACACTCGGATCATTTGTCTTTATTACTCAGCTTTTTTTGTAAGAAATACTGGCCAAAATGAGGTACAATATATGACTGGGTGAATAGTATTCAGTCCCTTCTACTTTTTTTTGTTGAGTACCTTGCCAGATTTGGAAGCTGGCTACCTCCATACTACCACACTTTCACCAGACAGGGAACAGATGAGTTGGAATGGACTCCCAGTGAAGGCATTAATAGGTCACAGGACTCTCTTTCCATGACAGGGATGCCTGGCCCTCACCTCCAATGTAAACATGGGCCAAAACAGGTGAAGGTACAGGAGTCATCAAGCAGACCCAGTACAAAAAAAGATTGAGAGGTGAGGAAAAAGGGTGTTTTAGGCCACAGAATCTAATACAAGTCTGAGGGCTTGCATCTTTTTGATACCAAAAGATATGAACAAAACTCTACTTGCTGCTCTGTTGCCTTTTTTGAGTAGCTGTTGCATCTCCTTCCTTGACTGGACTTTCTAATGGACTGGCATGTCTAGAAAAGATGGAGACGGGCATTCTGATTTGGACTGGAGTGGGACGAAGTACCAGTTTTTAATGACGTTCCTTATCCTCTACCTCTGGATATGTTGTATTGGTGTGAGAGGGAGAACTTCCTACTGACTACCTCCAAGGGAAGATGGTCAGACTGGGAGGCAGAAAGATTCCCCCTCCCCCCTTACAGCATCCCCAAGAATGAAAGGGATTGTCCTTTCACCTTAATGCTCTGGAGATGCTGGTGACTTTTAATGTCAAACATCAAATGGGCTTTAAAGGGTGTGTCCAAAAACCTTACGTTAATCCAATAAACAAAAACTGTTAGGCATATACAAGAATGCCAACTCCACAGCTACAACAGATCCTTCTCGTCTCACACCTCTCTCTGCAGTGCTAAACATTACTCAAACTATTAGTCAACAAATTGTGGAAGTTGTTGAAACCTAACTGATGAACTTCTTAAAAAAATCCATTAGGTAAGCCCAGAGCAGAACAAAGTATAGAACATGAAATATCACACTGAAAATAAAGCATCTGCATGAGGTAAATTAGCAACCTGAAACACAACATAGAGGATGCTAAGGTCTACATCTACCCTACCCTCTTTAGTCCCCTGGATGCCTTGCTGGGTGGGGTTGGGGGATGGATAGACTAGAAAACTGAGGAATGACTTTTCTCCTCAGGGCAGCAGCACAGACAGTTACATCTGGCTTAAGGGTCTCAGCCTAGGTAGCATAATCTGGTGGTTGGTTAAAGATGCTGTCTATCTTTCTTGGACATGGGGACTGTGTTCAGATTTATACCAAACTTCCTTCACTGCACTGCCGATAGTATCAGTCAACAGAAGAACTATTCAATAAGGATGCTTGGTGAGACTGATGGGCAGCCTGAAATTTCTTGAGCAGAGAGGAAAGCTCTTGGGAAAGTCAATTACCTTTCTCCTTTATTATCTGTAAAACCTCACTACACTTACGGTATTCCAAAGCAGAGGGTGAGGGAGTGGTCCTTTTATCATTATCACCACCACCACTACAGTAGGGGATAATGTAGAGAGTCTTTTGGGTACTCTTCCAAGGAATGTCTGGAGAATGTTCTATATTAGACTGCGAACATGGGATTTTAGAAGAAAAATTACTTGAAAGGGGGCCCTCAGTCATCTGTGAAAGAGTCAGAGACATGATCTTTTGAGAAGTGGGTATTAGAGTAAAATAGATGTCAAATACTGTGTCCCTCCCCCAAAGCCATGATATCAAATACTCGCCCTCTAAAGTCAATTGTATCTGTGTAGCCTGTGATAGCCCTGACAATGCTTGTCTATAGAACATTAGTTAAACTGGCAATGAACTCACTCTGTCCAGCAAGAAGCTGAACCACTGCTACAAGGACTGGTGAAAGAACTGATACAGCCAAGAATGAAGCGTAACATACAGTGCAGCCAAAAAGAGGTGCAGAGAGTAGTCGGCACATAGAGGGGTAATGCTGATTCAGCTAAAGGTAGGAAAGAATCAACAGAAGTCACCACAGAAAGACAGTCCATAGCTGGAAGTATTAAGGTTGGCCCATTCAACTGCCAGACACAGTGAACTGTTAGGACCAACAGAGAAATGAGTGCTGATGTTTGACCCACCTTTGAGCATTTCAAAGGTTTAAAAGAGGGAAGGGACAGAAACCGTTTCCTATGTGAAGTTCCACAATGGCCTTGGCATAATCAATGGACCAGGTGACTTCCCAAGTAGAAGGGAAGAGCAGAAGGGTCCTTGAGTAAGGGTATGCACAGACAACATAGGAGAGCAAGTTCTGATGTAAAATGCACCACCACCTCCTCTGAAGGACGAAAAGCAGTGGAAGGAGGTGCTTCTGTCTGTGGGGAAGAATAGGTTGTGATGGTGAAAAAGGCTCAAAGCCATGAGAAAGAAAAAAAAAGTCTCAGCACAGTAATAAGGTGGCAATGTCTTAATGGCAAGAGGTTCTGATCAACTAAAGCAAAGTAAAATGTGTCAAATACTGCAAAATGTTACATAATAGAACAACACACAAGGTTACTGACCTGCACCCCTGAAACCAGAGAGATTTAGAGTGAATCTCAAAGCCCCCACCCCGAAAAAAAAGTTGGAAAGGGCTGTTTGGAATGCAACAAAATAAATTTAGCAATTAAAAAAAAGGAAATGGAGACACATGCACAGTATCATTGAAAGGAGGTGGGGGAGACGTAGCCTGGGAAATGTTCAGATTGCTCATTGACCTTTTGTTTGAATATTTAAGACCTTTACCATGAGATGAACAAAGGGATGTGCTACTAAAAAAGTAGGACTTTGAATGAGATCTGTACACTAAGATTTTTTGACAGGAAATGTAAGACAGAACTGATTTCATATTTTATTCTAATCTCTCTTTTTTTCAGTGCATTGGATGAATTTGAAAAATTATTGCTACTGAAATGGGGGAATTTCATTAAGTGTAATATGTAGTCTCATCTCACAAGCTGGTGAAAACAGGTATTAACAGAAGTAGACTGTTGACCAGCAGACTTGCATTGCACTTTCTTAGTAGTTATGCGTACGGTTGTGTACATGGGGGATGAGTCTCCACTGATCATCATCTGTGCAGTACACCTGACAACTACAATGCAGATTACTGAAAAGATGCATCCATTACTATCAAGTTCAATCTGATTAAAAATATCCAGAAACATTCCAATGGTAATGAAGAGCCTCACAGCTACATGTTAATGCCAGGATTCCAAACAGTGCCTGGTTAAAAACATAACATGGCTTCAAGGCTTATATCAAATATCCCTTATCCAAGAAATCTTGACAACCCTGCTGAGTTGCCCCTACTTCCAGACTTCTTATGTCTTTTAACTTCATGGTCAGGAGGGATTTCAGTAACAACTGCAAATGAAAAAACACCTTGTAAATGCTCTAAACTCTGCTACACACACAAACACAGCAATGCACTCTTTTGCTCCAGGACTGACTGTGCTATCATGTGCTGATCTCACTCACAGTTACGAGCTGTATGCAGTAACTACAGAGGGTAGAATAAAGTACAGTTGTGTAAGCTCAACTTCCCATAACAGTAAATGTTCAAATGATCACTGCTACAGTTGCCTTAGATTACTGATCATATCCTGCCAAGGATATAAGGGCTGGTCAGCTTCCAAAGTTTCAGGGCACACCTTCCATGTACCCAAAACTGTCAAGCAGTATAAGCTGGGCTGACTAAAAGACAAGTCTGAGTACGAAGAGGGAGGCTGAGCCCTGAAACAACTATGCTAGTGCGACGCCCCTGCACTGGCCCAGTAATCAAGGAGCCGCAATCCTCACCACAGGCAACAGTGGGGGATGTATACAATGGGAGAATGACAAGTACACACACAGTAAAGTGTAATTTCCCTTAAGAGCACACACAGATCACAGTCAGTCTGGGGCTGGTTTCTCCCTCTTTCTCCAGATTCCCAATAAGACTCCCCACTGGCACAGCTATAGAGTTGAGTCTTTAGCCAGGGTTCCAAGCCAAGTCCTCCCAACAATCTCTCTGTCCAATGAATCCTTCGTGTCCCTGCCCAAGTAGCGGACACACATACTTTGAGATTTGATTTATATACAAACATATATACACACACACACACCCCTGGGAAAGACTGGTACAGGTTTACTAGCTATGCCCCCTTCTGCTTAGACTATAAGGTAGTTTCCACTGCCACCAACCACTACTTATAAGCTACTCTTAGGCCCTTAACAAAGGGTGTCCAATCCTACTGTGTAATGTTACTAATAATCCAAATGGTAGTCTGACCAAGACTTGCAAGGTTAGGAGTGGCCTATACATTGTCACCAAATACACAAGCAAGTACTCTTAAAAGCTTAAATACATCTCACAAATATCAGCCACAAAGATAGGTTTAAATATATTTAATAACAAAAGAACAAGACTATCCTCAGTAAATCAACACAGTAACTTCAGGGTTCAAAGTCACAGGAAATAATTTAAAACAACATTGCAGGACAGCCTCAAATAAATACAGTAAACATCTAAACTAATCTTTATTATACTCCTATGCATATCTAAAAGAGATATTATGCCCTAAATCTTACAGCAAGGGAAGTGCAGATGATGATGAGTGGATGTTCTTGTTAGGTCCAAGAAAAAATACAAAATGCCCAGTCTCTCTCCAAGAGAAGTCTTAAATTAAATATCAAGTATTACTGCTGGGTTAGCTTGGATGACATCACTTTTTGTCACCTGACTTCAGTTCCCAGGCTAAAACAAAAACTAACAGAATTTAACATCTTTATGTGAAAAATACATCTCTCTCAGATGTTTGCAGATCCTGAAAGTCATAAAACAATAAAACACTTTTACAATTTAAACCTAGTAATTACTTCTCTTTCAAGACAACACAAAACCTTCTAGCTCTAGACATTGTCTGCTACACCGAAACAGAGAGCTTTTATACCACAATCATAAAGCAATTCAATTTCAACTCATCCTCTTGAGGTTTTGCAAGTTAACCCTTTTATGTTCTAGTTTCTACTGCTAAAACATACATTTGCAGAGGTACAGTTTACATGCATTTCTGTTCCAAGTCAGGGCATGCTGGGGTTACATTTTAGCTCAGTACATAACAGAGTTCTGTATAAATCATATCAATGTTTACAAATGACAGAATTATTTGCAAAATTCCAGAGAGCAAGGCTTGCTATATTTCCCTATATCACAGCTAGAAACACCAAACACAAATGTCCACACCTTGGCAAAAAAAAAAAAAAACACACCAAAAAACAAGAGAGATGAGGGAGGGAGCGGCTACAGCAGCAGTGATCATTTGAACATCTATTGTTAGGGTAAGTTCAACTTACACAACTGTACTATGTTCTTCACACTGATCACTGCTGCAGTAGCCTTATCTATATGGCTAGATTACTATAGAGGTGGGAGGAAGAGAGTTCATGACCTCCTGGAGAATTGTCCTAGAAAGGTTTGATCTGGACCTAGAGAAGAAATGAAGCTTATAGTGCTTTGTAAAGCTATGTACAAAGGACCAAGTATCAGCTTTGAGAATATTTCTAGAATCCATCCCATTCTAAAAAGCCATAGAAGCTGCCAAGGCCCTGGTAGACAGGGCCATAACCCTGCCTGGAACAGATTTATTATGGTGAGTTTAGCAAAAGGTAACAGGCTTAGAAAATCATATGGAAAAAGTTTGTTTTGACAAAGGTTGTCCCTTCCTCTTACTTTCACAAGCAATCAACAAATGATCGAAAGATCCGAGAGATATAGACTTGTGAAGGTAGTACCCAAGTTGCATGTGGACATCCAAGGTACAGAGTATCCTTTCGCCCTCCTTTTTAGTTTCAGTAAAGTAAACAGGGAGATGGATAGTTTGGCTTAAAGTAAACTTGGATACCACTTTAGGCATAAAAAGAGGATTTGTTTTCAAAGAACTCTGTCCCTATGGAAAATGAGATATGGTTGACTCGCCTTAAGGTTTTGCAAATCAGCTTCCTTCTTGCATTGGTCAGAGCAATCAGTAACTGTTTTCCATGTTAAGAACCTCAAGTTAGCCAAATTAGCTGGTTTGATTGGGGCAAGTGTTACCTTATCTAACACAAAATTAAGATCCCAAGGAAGGGCCACTTGTTTACTTGGTGGCCTCTTATGCAAAACTCCTTTCAAGAAAATTTTGATATGAAACTGCCTTGAAAGAGGAGGACCCATAGGTAGACACGCTGAAATGGCCGATAAATGAACTTTGATAGAAGAAAAAGAAAGGTCATAGGATAGCAACATCCACAAATATTGTAAAACCAGAGAAGAACTAGCCCTGAATGGGTGCTGGTTATCTCGCTGGCACCAACTAGAAAACCTTTTCCTTTTGCTAATTTACGATTTTCTTGCCTCCATTAGTATCTGCTGCACATCCTCAGTAAACAGGTGCCTGAAAGGAATTAAGACCTCATCATCCAGACAGTCAATTGAAAATGATTGATGTTGGAGTGTATCAAACACCCCTTGTTCTTGTGTGAGTAGACCCAGTCTTTGACAAAGCTTGTGGTAATTGTTCCTGGCCGTTTCCAAAAGAAGGAAGAACGACAGATGCCTAGGCCAGAAAGGAGCCAACACAATGATCTTGGGGGGGGGGGGGATTCCTTCTAAATCTTCAGAAATTTTTTTTTTAACATTTAATTGGCAAAGTCCGACTTGGAACAAAGCCAATTTTCAGCAGAGGCTCGAGGAGAAACACTCCAGATGCATGTCTTTGTAACATGGGAGGAAACCCAAACGAATGCAGGGAGGACATGCAGACTCCACACAGAAGGCACCCCAGCAGAGAATCGAACCAGAGAACCTTTTGCTGTGAGGCAACAACACTACCGCTGCACCACTGCGTCATCCAAATAAATGGAAATACCCTGAATGTTAGTGGAAAGGGTGGAAAGGAAAACAGAAGCATCTCTGTCCAAAGAAAAGAAAAGTCGTTTGTCTTCCAGGCCTTCTTGCATACAGCCCCAGAAGAGAATCTATCAGTTGATTGTTCAAAGAGGAGGCAAAAAGGTCTACCTGAGGAACTCCCACAGAGGGATCAAATGTTGGAAGACTCCATGATCTTAGTTTCCATTTGTGAGGGTCTGCTCTGGTCCTGCTCAGCTTGTCTGCCACACAGTTTTGCTCTGATGGAATGTAAGATGCCTGAGAGTGAGGCTGTGCTGTGAAGCTAAATGCCAAGCTAACATGGCTTATATGCAAAGGGGGTATGACATGGTCTCCCCTTATTTGTTGATGTACCACATGTATTGTTGGAAACCACTTTGAAGAGGTCCTGGGGGCTAATGATGGCTCTGAGAATTGAGTGCCTTGATCAGGGCAAGCAACTCCTAAAATTTATGTGGCTGCATCTTGTCCTTGGTGTGCCACACCCCTCCTGAAACTGCTCCCCAAGCAAAGGCTGAAGCATCTATGGTGGCTGACTGCTTTGCAGCAGGGAGGGAGACAGGGAGACATGGACTTAACGATATCTGTTGGCTCCACCAAAAGATTTCTCTTCTTATAAACCCCAGCACTGGGACTGCAAAAGATAAAAAGTGTTAATGCTGGGACACAGAAATTTCAGATACCACTGTATCTTTTTTGTGGAGTCTTGACAGGGGTATCATGAAAATCATAGATGCCATGAGAACCAAAATCTTGAGGTATTCCCTTGCAGTGATTGAAGTCTGAGTGGAAAACTTTAGAAACAGATATTGGGTCTATATTTTATTCTCGAAAGCCGACCATATCGAAGCTGATATTGTCGATATGAGAATAGCGAAAGTGCACAACATCGAATGTGTAAACGGAAATCTCTGTAAGGGGAGATTTCCATTTACTGCAATGTAGTGTGGTCTCGGAGTTGGTATATTTAAGTAGTGGGGGTGTAGGGGGTGCAGGGGAGCTTGCCCCTCTGCTTAAACCTGTTAGGTTACTTTTTTCATTTTCTTTTTTTTTGTTGTTTTTATAAGTTTGATGTTTGAAGACGTCGACCATATGGTGTTCAATGTTTTCAACCATCGATCTTATAATATAGACCCACACATATTATAAATAAGGATCTAATTTTTTCATGTGGCAGAAAATTTCTTTGAACAGAGGTGTCAAGTTGACATCCTAGGAGCACAATCCTATGTGAGGGAGTCAAGAAAGACTTTTGACTGTTCTCTTGGAATCCCAGCTTGGGTAAGAGATCTCTCAACCAAGGGAAGAGAGATTCCAAACATTTGGAAAGAGACTCTGCAAAGATAAGCAAGTTGTCTAAATATGGAAAAACATGGATATCCTGTAGCCTGCAATGAACTATATATGGAATGAGACACTTTGTGAACACTCTTGGTGAAGTAGATAGTCTAAAAGTTGTATAAATAACAGTACTTAAATGAAACAAAATCATAATTATAAGCATATATAAATATACGTGTATGTAATTACATGACAATTAATTCATTAAGGAATTTCCTCAGAGGGATTATCTAGAGTACGCGAATCCTCCTCCTCAGACCCGTAGTCTAAAGAAGGAATCTGGGCAGAATAAGCAAGGGAGTCATCATCAGAATCGACCTCAGAAGAATGCAATTCTCTGGGCCTTTTAGGAGAAGAGGCAGACCAAGGAGGAGCAGGAACTGAAACCCCTTGAGGAGGCCACAATGACAGTAAAGCATTAAATAACCCCTGAATAAAGATCTGCCACTCACTTTGTGGATCCCTAGGAGCAGAAGAAACATGGTTAGTTTTCTGTTTCTTTTTTAAAGGGACAACCGTCCTGGAAACCTGAGAAGGCCCAGACTTAGAACGGCATTCCACAACTGCAGTAGGAGCATATTCCCTAAAGAGCAACTGAGGAACCCCACTAAACCCCTTGGAAACAGTCAACTGTGGTTTCCTCTGAATGCCCAAAACAGATGCCTGCAAAGCCTCGTCAGACGTGCTGCCTGCCAGATCTTCACCAGCCTCCAACCCAGACACAGTAGAAGAATCTGGCAAAAGAATCGGGTGAGCCTCCGGGTGCATAACAACCTCAGGTGAAACTCCCGGTAGAGGATGGACAGCAGAAGATTCCAGTCTTACCTTATGCACCTTCTTCTTCTCAGATGGCTGACCCTTGGAGCAAAAAGTTCCATCCATAGTATCCGCACCAAGAAGCTTAAATCACTGGTTTTCAAGGTACAAGGAAAGGGAAGAAAGCCTACTACAAAGAGTTTTGGGGACAAACGCCTGATAAATTGAACAAGACGTATGGTCGTGAGCAGCACCAAGGCAGAAAAGACACTTATCGTGACAGTCTTTATGGGGAGTCAGTCTCCCACACTGGCATTTACCCTTCCTGGATGACATTAATCCCCCCAAACAGCACTAAAACAGAAAAAGTAACCAAAAACCGAACTGGGTACTTATCTGCAACTGTGAGGACTCCAATAAACAGGAGTAAGCACAGAAAAGCCAATAAACAGAAAAACGGATGTATGCAACAGACCGGCAATTAAAACAGCGTTCGGACTGGTGGCAAAGAAATTCTGAGGATAGTACTCCTGAAAGTCACCTTTATTCCCTACCTTATGCAAGGAGTGCGCAGGTGACATTCAGCATACCTTAAAGCGACGGTAGAGTTTTGTAAACAGGCCGGACGGAGGGCTTCACGGCAGGGAATCTCCATTAGTAAGGAATACTGCAGAGGTGAATGTAAGGACATGTTCTAGTACACTGGAATGGGAAACAATGACTCTTCAAAATAAATTATGCTGAAATGGTTTATATTTTGGTAATGACTAACATGTAGCATTGCATTAACAGTGTCTGAGATTTGTATGCACAAAATCAGTTTGTTTGAAGAAAGTTTCATTTGAAATCATTGTATTTTTTCCAACACTAACATATATGGCTTTAGGGGGTTGGAGTACTAATAATGACAGAACTGGTGGAATGAACTAGACTCCTGTGGAAAATGCAGGCTGTTGCCCACTGGCTACTTTATAATGTGGACTACTGCAGTGCTGTGCAGCACTGCTTAAACAAGGGCAAAATTGTGCAAAGCAGCAGAAATGACAGTAAGGCAACCTTCAGCCAATAGAAACTCTCAAATCTAGATGGCTTCCAGCAAACAACAGTTAAAAACACTGTAAAAGCCCCTTTTTTCACAACAGAAAAGCTGCTAAACAGTTCGGAAATTTAAAAATACTGGTAGGCAACATATACATCAATATTAGCTACAGGTAAATGCACTTTTGTTGTCAAAGGGATCAAATCTGCAGTCACTACTAATGAATAAGTCCATCAGTTGGGCTACATAGTGCAACTCCATTCAAACAAGGGCAAGGCTGTGCGACACAGCAGAAATTACAGCAAGGCAAAGGCAACCAAAAGTCAACAGAAGATCTTAATACTAGCTCACATCTAACAAGTAATAGTTCAGAACACTGTAAATTCTCCTCTTACAACAGAAAAATTACTGAATAGTTCTAACTTTAAAAATATTGGCAAGCAATACAAGTCTCAATATTAGCAATGAGTAGGTATTTCCTTGGTGCTGGGAGATCAAATTGTACCCACTTCTTGATGAATGTGTCTCTTAGGCAGGAAACTTCTCACAACTCTGGGCAAACAAGTGCAAAGGTTGTGTAATGTATCAGAAATTATGGCAATGCACATGCAAACAGTAAACAACAGAAACTCTCAATGTTAGCTCACTTCCAATAAACAACAGCTCATCACACAGCAAATTACCCTTCTCTTACAAAGACATTTAACATTTGCTAAATAATTTTAAACATACTCCTAAGCCACTTACAAAAAGAATTAGCAGACTGGAGTGAACCAGGTGGAATGTGGAGTTAGAGAAGTGAGTGTTATTTATAAAGAATGAAACACCTCAAGAAATGTGGACTATTTCCAAGGCCTAAAGGTTGTGGCAGGGAAGGGCAGATAGAGAATCCTGAATGGAAAGACTGTTTGCTTTCCCAGGGGGCGACAATCTTGAAGACAACAACCAACATTGACCTCGCCAAGGCTTCTGACACGATTCCCCACTCAGGAATTATAGAAAAACTCACCAGCCTGAACAGAAACCCCTACATCACGAGATGGGTTACCAACTGGCTTACAGACAGAACTCACACGGTAAGAATAGCAGGCTCCAGGCTGGACTCTAAACCAGTCAAGTGGCGTCCCACAAGGCTCGGTCCTGGGACCCCTACTGTTCGGCATATACTTCTCAGAAGTACAGACAAACACAGGAGGACTATGGCTAACCTAGTTCACCAATGACTGCAAACTGGGAGCCATAATTGACTCTCCGGCTGACACAGACATTCTCCAATAGGGCCTTACTGAGACGGACACCTGGTGTCAAAGTCATGGTCTCAAGCTAAATGCCAAAAAATGCAGAGTCATCCCGTTTGGGAAAAACAAAACGCCCATGAATTACCACATAGGTGGCAGCCCCCTTAATACAGAAGAGGTAATAAGAGATCTGGGGACCCAGGTAGATAGTAATCTCTCCTTTGACAATCATATTGCCAAAGTAGTTAGGAAATCCTTCTTTGTAGCCCATCTAATTACTAAAGGGTTTGCATCTAGAAATAAAAAGGTTATAGTGCCCGCCCCTCTACTCGTCACTCATCAGACCCATCATAGAGTACAATGCCCCATTTGGGATGTACCTCACAAGACACTTCCAACAGCTGGAAAGACCACAAAAGTACCTCACCAAGAGGATTACTGGCCTCAAACATATGTCCTATGCAGCCCAACTAGAAAAACTCCAGCTGTACTCAGTCGCATATCGCTTACTCAGAGGTGATCTCTGCCTGACTTACAAAGCCATGTCCAACTCAGAATTGATGGACATGCTCCACCTAAAAAAAATCAAAGTCACTGCGAGCCACTCGCTCTAGTGAGCTAAACCTCACCACAACAATAAACAGAACATGCTGGAGGGACAGATTCCTGTCACAGAGACTCCCCATGCTTTGGAACAAAATTCCTAACTACATTAGGCAGAGCCCCTCACTAACACTCTTCAAGAGAAAATACACCCCTAGGATCACTTCAATGGCTCTTCTTGACAGAGGCTCAGTTAATTAATCAATGGGGCGGCGAAAGCTGACACACACTGGCTAGGCTTATAAATGCCCTCGGGCAGATAGCCTATTACCTACCTATGAGTTCAATGCCAGAAGGAACTGCCACACAAACTTGATTCAGTTTGATGTATGGGCAATAGAAGAATTTCACAAAGGAGTATTAGACTTCTATAAATGAAATCAAGAGAAAACACCTTCAAAAGTGCATGAAACAAAAGAGAATGGATACAATTACAGACTACAGGAGCTAAAGCTCTTCTCAACCAAAAGAAGAGGAGATGGGGGACATCAGAGACTGGGGCAGAGAGCGGCCAAGGTAAGTATATACAATAACCTGTTACAGAGATGTAAGGGCTTGTCCTGAACAGGAAGGATAAGAAGGAGATACATTAGACTGTATGGACAACTACTTTAACTTTCAGAAACCCGTTTAATGCAGAGGTATGTGGACCCATGGAACAGAGTGGTTGAGAGGGAATTCACAGAGGCATTCAAGATCGTAAGGAACACACAAAGAAGAGGGTTGTATGTTTGTGTATGTGTGTGGATGTGTGTGTGGTGGGGAACAGAATATTGAATGCATTTAAAATGACAGACTGCATGGGCTTACTGTATTCTTCTGTCACAAAGCAAATGTAATTTACACCTGAAATGTCCAAACACGTTTTCATGCAGAGGGCTGTGGACCCATGGAACAGATTAATAGAATGGATGGTGGACAGGGAATACACAGAGGGATTCAAGATGGTACAGGACACACAAAAAAGTGTGGGGTACAAACAAAGGAAGGAGCGGGGGTCTGGGAGTGTTAAATATTGAATAAGCTTAGCAGGACAGACTATATTGGCTTACTTTATCCTTCTGCTACAAAGCAAATGCAACTTACACAGGACTTTATTCTGGAAATCAGCCTTATGTAAGTGAACTAAATGCAACTGGTATACACAGCTTTAGTGCAAGAGTTACATAACTTCTTAAAAAAGAAGGCCTAGTATGCAACAGCATTATTTATACTTGGCCAAAGTTCATGGCCTCCAGGCTGGGCAATAGCTTTGCCAGTCATGTTGCTGATGTGTCAGGTCATTGAATATCAATACAAGAAGCACAGATATGGAAATGCACAGAGAATAGAAAAATTACTACTTCCAAGGCCAGGATACTTTCAAAGGTTCATTATAGTGCCTTCACATGTAACGTACTAGACAAATTAAGAAATCACTTGTTAATGCAAGCTATCCTCATCTACAGAATACATTAATAAAGAGAAAGGATCATGATAAGGTCTGGATAACTTGCTTAACAATAAAACAGTCCATTCAGTGTTACATTCTAAGGCCTTCTTGTTTCTCCTCCCTCTTTTTTAACAGCAGTTGAGAACATACAACCTGTTACTGTTCTAAACGCAGGTTATGCAACCAAGTCTCAAGGCTAAAACACAAGCACTACTTGTATTTGCTGAGAAAGAATCATGTAAAGCTGCACCAAATGTCTCAGCAGCTGTTTTACAAAATTTCCATCTGCAATTTTACATACAAGTCACTGCTTTAGACTTAATACAGTGCTGGTTACTACCACTGCGTAAACATAATAAACTTTCTATATAATTGTGTTACTGATACTATATACCTCCCCTCTTCACATTTACATTTCCAAAAACTGGTGAGGCCTAAAAGTTGTGGCAGGGAAGGAAAGGGAGAGAATCCTGAATGGAAAGATTGGTTGCTTTCCCAGGGGGCAACATAAATGCATGTAAGCTTTTCATTTCTGGCTAGTGATGGCTCCTATGGGTTTCTTCATTTGGTTATCCACCTTGCTATGACCTAAAAATCAGTAACTGCCATTTTTCTTAGTTCCAGTGACAATGCTCCGGGTCAAGTCGACTACATGCTCAACAAGATAAATAAAATTAATAAAAAACAATTTCAGCAAAACAGCAAGGTAAGAAACATTCCTACAGCAACTCATGCACCTCTGTCAGCTGACTTTCATTCTGGACTTCCATCACTGCTGGATTTCATGAATAGCTTATTAGGTTTGTAGCACAGCACAAATGTATATAGTGATGGAAAATAAGAAGTTATGTACCTACCATAACGTTCCATGTTAGTTGTCTTCTCTCGCCTTCTTTCTTGCTTGATGGGTTCGGAGCCGATCCCTCGGCTCCGACTCGGCACTTGCTAAGCTCGAGAGTCACTTTTACCAGCTCGAGGCAGCCCCATATCCCATGATGCAAGGCGGTAAGTACCCAGATCTCGTTTGATGACAAAGGGCAATAGCACCAAGCATAAAATACTTCCCAAAGGAAGAAAGAAAACTTACAGATGGAAGAAGGACCAGGTCTGAATGGCCTTCAGCATAACAGTTTCTTATAACAAGGTCTGTCCAGGCCAGGGGAAGGAGGAGGGTCGCAGAAAGAAGGCGAGAAGACAACTAACATGGAACGTTATGGTAGGTACATAACCTTAATGTTAAGTTGTCAATCTCGCCTTCATTCTTGCTTGATGGGACCGCGTCCTAGCACCTCTATCCTGGGTGGCTCAATGGAACAAACTCTTGAGGACTGTAGAGCCAAAACTGGCTCTGTCCCTGGAGGCCAAGTCCAATTTGTAATGGGAAACAAAAGTATGAGGAGTGGCCCAAGTGGCCGCTGCACAAATAGTGTCTAAAGGAAGTCTAGCTTGAAAAGCTGTAGAAGTAGCTAAGCTCCTAGTTGAATGTGCTTTAGGTTTTGAGCACAGCTGTTTTACAATGAGCAGATAAATTTCAGAGATGACCGAAGAAAGCCATCTGGACAAGGTCACTTTAGAAACAGGAAGGCCTTTTTTATTATCCGCATAGGAAACAAAAAGTTGATCAGATTTTCTAAATTTTTTGTTCTGTCCAAATAATATCTAAGTTGACGGTGGACATCAAGATAATGTAGCTTTTGTTCAGCTCTATCTGAATAGTTAGGAAAAATACAGGAGATCAATGGATTGATTCAAATTGTTCTTTGAAGTGACCTTAGGCAAAAGGTTGGGTTAGTTCTCAAAGATACTCTGTCTTTGTGAAAAACCAAATAGGGGTCGAACCGAAAGAGCATGAAGTTCAGACACCCTCCTGGCGATGTAATAGCCACTAGGAATAAAGTTTTCCAAGAAAGATATTTCAGGGAACAAGAAACAGCCGGCTCGAAGGGGAAGAATCAAGGATGTCAGCACTAAATTTAGATCCCACTGAGGAGGAGGATTCCTGATTGGAGGCTTTAGTAGGAAAATTCCTTTCAAGAAGGCCCTGCAGAGCCTATGGGACCATTAAAAAATAAAATTTTAAAAAAGG